>NC_133666.1:390862421-391112473 GCF_037893015.1 Macrotis lagotis
ACACACACACACACACACACACACACACACACACACACACACACACACACATATATAACAATGAAATTGTCATTAGCCATTATTATTATCATCATCCTAATTGTTAATCATAATAATAAACCAAGCTAGAATTTTTATAGGACCTCTTATGTGTTAATTATAGGACTAAATACTCTGTAAATAGTATTTCATTTTGTTTTCATAAAATTGAATTTAGTGTCATTATTATGCCCACTTAAAGTTGAGGAAACTAAAGTAAATAAAGAATAATATTAATATTAATGAGCCTTCCATTTGGAGACTGGATGAAATCAAATTTATAAATGATTCAGACATCAGTTTGGAGATTTAACTAGGTCACCCCTGAATCATCCCAATTCTAAATTTACATGATTGTCCATTTTAGAAAATTTGTATGGGAATTTGGAAAATTCAATTCATTCTTTAAAATATTGAGTTTAGAATTGATACACATGTTCTATTCAGTATAATATATATGATCATTCTTGAGAATCATCACAATGAGAAAGTAATGTTACTGTTTAATCATGATATATCTAGATATTTCAATTATTATAAAACTCTGCTTTCAATAAGTTCTCAAATAAAATTTGAGTTTATTCAAATATATTTTATTCAAACATCATCTGTTATGCAAACCCCCAAAGATAATTCTCTAATCCTTTCATCAACTAAAGAAAAACTGTAGTAGTTATTTTTAATTAAGGAAAATTTAATAGCTTTCTGTAACCAGATTAGTATATATCTATGAACCATGACCCTCTGTATTTCTTTACTTTCACTGAAAATGAATAAGAATGATAATGCTTTGCAAACTGATATTATCATTAAAACTATTAACATTTCCATGTTAATCTAAGGGGGCATGGCAAGCTGTGATTTTTTCCAAGATATTTCAAAAAGCAAATTAGCCAAGAAAAGATAAAGACTCCTTTATTTACATTGACAAATTCATTGCCATGAGTGAATGTCTCTTCTTTCATAAGTAAAAATAAAATCAGTAATATTTAACAAATAAAAAAATTGAGCCAGATTCTCTCAAATTTTATGTTCTTTAATCAAAAACAACCATTTTTATCAGTTTTAACTGCTAAATTATTTCTTCTAGGTAGATTTGCATAATTCTTACAAACTGCCCAATGTGCCTTGGTTTACCATTGACAGAACAGGAATAGTAAACAGTATTTTTTCTACTATCCTAGGATAAAACTTCTGCAGAACTAGTATCTTTGAGTTCTTTCTGGGATTTTGCTATAATTTTATATTTAGTTATGATAATAGGAATTAATCCGAATTTAAAGATCATCCAATCCAACCACCTTTTATAGATGAAAAGAATAAGAACCAGAGAGGAGAGAAAATTCCCTATACCAGGGACTTGGATAAAGTTTTCAAACCAAGAAAGTTGCCAGGGTCTGGGAACTGAAATGGATAACAGAGTGTGTCAAGTTCTTCCTGTATCTCACAAAGATGAATTTCTATAGCATTATCCAACTTCTACTTGAAGACCTATAGTGAAAAGAAATCTACTACAATCTTTGGAGAACAGTTCATTAAAATCTTTCTGACAAAGAATTCTCTGTTTTTGCAGCAATTTATCTTACTTTTTGATCAGTCCTCTTTTTAGGAAGTCTCCCCTTCCCCATCGATCAATCTTCCAATCTATCAATCAATCCACCTATATATACATTCTTAAACTTCTGCTAATTGCTTCTAGTTAAGCCCTTTGTAGAATATGTCCTCTTTTATTCTACATGACAGTCCATAAAATATTTGAAAATATTTTCTCTTCCCTCCCAAGTCTTTTCTTTTCTCAACTAGATATCTCCAGGTCCTTTAATTTATGCTTGTTTGTTATCAGCTCCAGTCTTCTACCCATTTATAAGGACCTCATGAACTTTGGAGGATCAGATGAATGGATTTGTTCATCATTGTCCTAGTAATTTCCCAGTTATTGAATAATTGACTTATTATACTACATGCACTGAGAGTTGAAAACAGACATTCAATGTTCAGGGAAAGCAGATGCAAGGTTTTATGAGAAGCTCAATAAAATACTGCATAAGAAAAGAGGGAAATGTTCTTACGATATTAGCAAAAGGACTTCTAGAAACTGTGAACATTCAAAGAGAGAGCAGGCATTACTAAAAAGTGGGTTTGATGTATTGCATATGACTGATCCACTGGAGTGTTCTAAAACCAACTCAAACCAAATTTTCAATATAGACATTTGCACCCGGACTCATGCAAATGTTGAAAATTGGGTCTTCATTTATGGTTTTGACTACTCTGTAGAATTACGTGATGTAGGAAATTCGAAAACAGAAGTTCAACTTAAAATATTTTCTGAGTATATTTTTGAGAGGAGTTTTCTTAAATATTTACCAACTCACATTTACCTATAATTGTTTTTGTTAAGTCAGATGTGGATCTATTATTTCCTTTTTTAATGTTTAATTTTTGCTGTCTTCTCTTTCTCCTCACAATTTTTAATTTATCTTTTATCATCTACTATTATTTTTCTTCCCTAAAATTGCTGTTAAAAGATTTAATTCTCCTTTGAAGGATTTTAGAAATTTAAGTACTTGTAAATATTCTTAAGGACTTTTTATTTGGGAAAAATAATATATTAAACTACTCTCCTGTTCTGATTCTTATATCCTTAGAGAAGGTTCAGAAAATTATAGACTCTGTCTTGTGAAACAATACCAATGGTAGGCTTGATTTCTGGAATGACAGATTTTTACCATGCCATTGATTTTTGTCAAGGGGCCTTCTGCCTCACAGCAAGGTAAAGCTTGTTAAGAATTAGAGAGCTGCCATTAGCAATTTTATCTTTCCCTACACTCTCAGGTGTTATAATCCATTTTTCTTTAATCCCTGCCTATATTTAATACCTGCCTATATTATTTAATGCTTCATTTTCCAGGAGAAAAAGACTCAGGTACATTCCTCCAAAGTTTGACCACACAACTACCAAGGTGACTCCTAAATAACCTGTAGCAATTCATTTTGGAAAGTCTCACATTCTCGTCCCACCCATAGCCCCTGCACATGTTTTATAATCTCTGGTGATGAAAGAAATGAGTCACTTTCAAGAAGAGGCTGCATAGTATTGTGTGTCTTTATTGTTATTTAGTATAATCATTAAATAAACAACTTCTCCCCCATCAGGAAGATAGTGTGGAGCTGAATGAAAATGTATTTTCCTGTTTCATACAACAGCTCTGTAATTGCATTTTTGAAGACATACCTGTTTAAAATTCATAAGCAATTTATCATTCCATGAACTAAAAAAATAAAACTTTTATATGTAACATCTGTGCTGTGGATAGTAACAATTGAATGGAGTTTGGGGGATGATATAATAAGAACAATAGATATACAGTTGTGTAAAACGAGGGTATAATTCCATTGAGTATTGGTGGATCAAAAACCAGTAGATTAGCATTGGCTCTTGAATAAATGGACTCATAGCATTTCTTTGGCATCAAAGCGCTGTGTAACCTGAAGAAAGTATTCCTTGATATATTTCTTTTGGCAAGTTCATCCATCCAATGTAAAGTATAAAGTCAATCTGAGCCATGAACACCTCTGTATCATAAAGATAATTTAATCCATTATACACTCCTTTTTATCTATGTAAAATATTAGAATTGAAACAGAATTTCAATTGAAACAGTAGCACATTTCTCATGCTGCAATTCATTTCATCTACCAAGATATGCTGTGGCTAGTTGAATGGACAATGTATGAAAAACATTATAAACAGACTCAACAATGAACTCCACAGATGGGTTTTGTCCTAAAACCTGTCTGATCACAAATCTGACTACAAGCTATAAGATTATAACTACATTATTAGTCAGATTTCAATACTTCCTGGCGGGAACTTTTTTAAATAGCCGAAGGCAGATTTTTTCATCCATCCATCTATCTATCTATCTATCTATCTACCTACCTATCATCCAGCTTGGTTTTTAAAGATTTTGTTGTCTGCTTAGCTATATAAATTCTATAAATTTTACTCTCTGTACTTAAATCCCATTTGTTCCTATTTTGTACTAAGTGCTTTTCAGATAACTTTGTCCTTGGTTTTCTAGAATACAGAGATCAAAGGACACACACAGACTCACAATGCTTTCAGTTGAAAATTACAACATTATTATTCAGATTATGTTTCAATGTATGAGATCACAAATGGAAATAACAGGAGGGTATTTGGCACCAAAATGGGCCAAACAGACTGAACTCCTTATTGTAACCTTACAAAAGATTGAAAAATGTATTTTGAGTTGATTTTTTTAGATGCAATATTTATTTGAAAACTTTAAAATTCCCTGACGTTTGATATAGGGTTTAGTTTTTTGATAAGGTAGACGAAATTGTATCCCATTCTAATTCCCACCCCACTGCTACATCATTTTCTTTTCTACTTCCCAGACTCAAATATTTTTTCTTCGCTAGTAACATTGTTGCTTTTGACATAGCTATTATCTTTCTATCTATTGATCTATCTATTATCTATCATAACTTTTTTTTAATCTCATGACCTAGATAATAGAGTCCTTACTGCTTTCATGTACTTTATAATGTTGATTGATATAAGTGTTGATGCTAAAGCTAATTCATACCTGCCTTAATTTGCTCCAAGGCAAAATCTTATTATACTGCATGCATCTGAGATTAGTTGTACTAAAGAATGAAACTATTCTCATCTTGCAATTATTTTCTTCATGTAGACTAATCATCTTTTAATAGCTGTACCTACATATGCATCATTTCCCACATTTGAAAATTTTCCATTTATATTATTTTGTTTCAGGAAACCATTGGGATGGCCAATGATTTTGTGATCTTATAATAATAGCCTTTTTTTATACTTTGACAATTTGTGGGTACAATATTTAATTCATTTGTATATTCATAGAAAGAGTGAATGTCACAATGCTTCCATATATTCACATTTATATGCATATATACTGCCTATGCATATTCATGTATATGTATATATATATACTGCATAAGCATATTCATTTGTGTTTATATATGTTTGTTTGCTTATATAATAATAATACACAAAAATTGTCAAAATTCTCGGTTACAAAATTGACAACTGTTCATTAAAATATATAATTTGAAAGTAATTAATTTAGAATTATATTCTTAGAATTGAAAGATTTTAGCAAAAAATTTAGTCCAGTCCTCTCCCCCTCCTTTGTTTTGAAATTGAAGAATTTGAGAATCAGAAAAATTAGATGATTTGCTTAGGGTAAGTCAATTTGAGGTAAGACCAGTCCAAAATTTTGTAAAAAAGCACAATCCCTTTATGTATTATTTCTGACTCTCATATTTTTTTCCTTCTATGACTTGTCCAGGTCACTCCCCTTGCTGAGACAGTTGCCATATCAGTTAAATAGAGATACAATAATAGATACAATAATTTTGAACCATTCTACTCTCCAAGGTTGGATTTAGTCTGCAAAATTTTCATGAAAACTATCAAATGCTTTTGAACAAGATGCAGATGTGTTTTTGCTGTAGCTGATGTGTTTTTGGTCACCTTAACAAATATTTCATTTCCAGAAGTATCAAGAATCTAATTAATAATATGAACATATTTTTCCTATGATATATCCATCAAAATTGCTGATCTATCTATCATTGTGTCATTTCTATTCCTATATTAGTTTGTTCTAATTAAAATCTGCATTGGTTTCAATTTCTTTTTTGAATACATCTTCTTTATGATCTATTTTGCTTCCCATGTATAGGATATACCCTTTTTTGAAAAATCTGGGTTCTGGGGGTACTAGGTGGTGCACTGATGTAGCACTGGCTCTGGAGTCAGGAGTACCTGAGTTCAAATCCAGTCTCAGACACTTAATACTTACCTAGATGTGTGGCCTTGGAAAACTTAACCCCACTGCCTTGCAAAAAAAAAAAAAAAACTCAAAACCTGGGGTTCTAAAAAACTGAAAGTGTCTTATACAGTGGTTATAAATATCTTACTTGCATTTCCCATTGTTTTGTGTTTGTTACCTTTGCACTTATTGTTTCACATTTGTTACCAGTATATGAAGTTATGTTTTGCTACATTCTGCCCCAAAATGGCTCAGAAACAATTTTTGTACATTACTGAATTCAAATTCAAGGTGATCCAATTTTCAAAAGTGAATGGAAATTGTGCTGCTGAACATCAGTTTGATCTTCCTCCAACTGAAAAAAACAATCCCAGACAGGTATGGGAAGAAGAAACCCTACTAAAATGCCAGGGAAAAGAAGGCCATGAGAGTCAAGTCAGCCCAATGACCTGATCTAGAGAGGGGATTGAAGAGATGGTTTGAAGAGCCAAGGGCCATTGGAATACTTGAGTCCACAAAATGTTTCAGCAGGAGGCAAGAATTGCCGATGAAAAAGAAGTGACTGATTTCAAAGAAAGACGTAATTGGTGCTTCAGGTTCATGAAACAGAATGAACTAAGCATGTATCCATGCACCAGACTAGCCTAGGAAGTGCTTGTGGTCAACCCCAGACCAGAGCATGGGTAGCAGGACAGTCAGAACCTCTCCTAATATGGTGATTTGTCATCAAACATAGATGAGGACAAGCTAATTGATAGGACTTTTGACTGTGATGAAAATTTATATGAATCTTAAGATGAATAAAACGATTTCAATTACTTTATGTAATATATTTTTCTTCAAATTTCAGGCCCCCAAAATTAAAGTGCATCTTATAAATGGGAGCATCTTATACATGAGGGAATATGGTAAATTATTTGACTATAATTTAGATAATTTTAATTTGTTGGACATATAAATGACTTTTGAACCCAAAGAAACATTCTAGTTCCCCTATTTCTGCAACTGAGTGAACTGTTTTGTTAAAACCTTATGAGGTTTTTTGTTGTCAATCTAGGCTGTTCCATTAATTTCTAATTCGATCTCTTTTGGTTATATATCTAAAGCTGGACAGTTGAATGATTAACATGTAAAGTATTTCTCAATGTTCCATTCACATTTAACATGTGGGATTCTTAGAACAATGCTGCTACATATCCCATACTGTTCTGGGGTTTATCCTACTTTGAGATGGCATGGTAGTTACTCTAAACTTATAATTGAAAACTTCCCCAAAGGTTTACTTTTTTCCTCACATATCAGTTGATTGACATTTAGTAATCCAGATTTAATTTTCTTTTAGATATAGGCATTTGTTGAGGTAGATGCAAAGGTAAGAAAATACATGCTATTCTCCTACAAACATTATATGGCACACTTTTCTATTAATACAATAATAGACCAAGAGAAAGTGGGCAAAAGCATAAAAAACTGATGTGGGAAAGTGGTAAATGATAGCTCATGCCTGTTGGAACTGCTTTCTTCTTTATGGAATGCTCAAAAGATTTTCCTTAGGCATGGTTTCTTTGCCAGGTTCCCTGATGAGATATAAATCTGCTTCCCTATTTCAGTCAATTCTGATCTTGATTGTCAATTCAAAAACTTCCGCCAATCAATTATGATTGTCCAAGGGGATGGATTGTAGTTTGACAGAGACAATGTTAAAATGCCATTGGGAACCTAAAGAGCTAGATGGGGAGGATATCTGATCCAGGTTAAAGTCAAAGTATTTAACTCTTTTCATTCCCCCAAAGTTGTTCCTCCTCAGTTTAGTAGAAAACTCTATTATTCTAACTCCTACACTGAACTCTCAAAACCTAAGTTAGACTATTATATTTCTAAACATTAGAGTGTCACCAAGCTTTGTTAACCAATTAAAATTGTTTTTTGTACAACTCAACTCTAGTTTATCAATCACTTCTACATTTAATTTAATGCTTTTGATTGCTTTAGACATGATCTCATCATTGGAAAGAATAACTTACTTGAAAAGAAGTAGAATGAATGAATTGATGTGCACATTTGAGTCCCACTCTTACAAATACATAAACTAATCAACAGATTTGTTTTGAAAGAAGTGCATTACTAGTCTTAAAGCAATAAAAATATGTATTACATATATATATATATATATGCCTCTCTCTCTATACACACACACACATACACACACACACACACACAAACAAACACACATCTTGAAATGATCGTTCTGAACAAATTCTAGAATGATGAAGTCCACAGGGAGATGGAGTGCAGCAGTTTTTCAGCCCAAAAATATTTGGATGGGGTTTGCAAGAGGGGTCTGGGAGGGGAGAAAAATGCTGTCCAATAAAAGCTGCTCCAGTGAAGATAAGGAACCAGTAAGCTAGAGACCTCTAGAGACCTCCAGGCGATGCAATCAGTGAAGTCAGTGATGGTTTTTAGACCTTTCAGCCTAAAGATGGAAAGGACATAAAACACCAAATCAGAGTATTTACAGAGATCCTTCTGCTTGTCCTAGAACAGAACTGTTTTACAAGGAAGAATATTAACATAGCAAAACTTGTGGGTGAAAGGGAGTATGAATTCTGGTCAGGTCACATGTCAAGGGAAAAGAGTGATTGTGGTAACTCAAAACCAACGCACAAAACATACTTCTCCCTAGATTATAACATCTTAGAAGAAATAAAAACTTACAGGTCTCTAAAATAACTTCTGAAAATACAAAAAACACAAAATTCAGAAACTTCAGACAGTGTCTTTTCCACTTGGGAAGCAGAGTTGCTCTATAGAATTAAAAGTCAAGAAAGATGTACAAATAATAGGAAAAAACATTTCCATAGAAAGTTACCATGGTGATAAGGAAGATCAAAACACACATGTTATGGTACATGAATACTGTGGAATATTATTGATCTAGAAGAAACCAGAAATGGCCAGACTCTAGAGCAGCATGGAATGACTTTACAGGATCTGATACTGAACCAAAAGAACAGTGCACACATTAACAACATTGTGAGGCCTGATGGAAGCACCTCCTCTAGACAGTTCAGAGAGTGAGGACAACTGTATTTGACTGATTATGGACTATATTATCCCCATCCAGAGGAAGAAAAACAAAACAAAACACAGAAAAAAAGAACCTTTCTGAATCTGATGAACACTTTATAAAAATTGTATCTTTCCATCAATCCTAATTCCTCATGCCCCAAATTACTAATTTGTAAATAGGCTTAATAAAATATATAAAATATTAACCTGACTGTTCCCTGCTGAGGGGAGGGAAGTGGGAAGGGAGGGTGGAGGAAAATTTTTAAATTGGAAATATGCATGTACAGATGCATGAAAATAAATAAATAAGTTTTTAAAATAAAAAAATTAAAACATAAATAAAAAGGAAGAATATAAGTGAGTCAAAATTGTTGTATCCAAAGCCTGAATGAACAGTATGTTGGAAGAGATCAAAAAGGATTTTTAAAATTATATAAGAGAGTTAGAGGACAAATTGGCAAGAGAAATGAGAGTGATGAAAGAAAATCATGAATAGTCAGCAGCTTGATAAAGGAGGCTCACACCCCCCACACACACAAAACAATAACAACAACTGATGAAAATAACACTTTAAAAATAGAATAGATCAAATGGTAAAAGAGACAAAAATCTAATGAAAAAAAGAATGCCTTGAAAATCAGAATCGGTCAAATAAAAAAAAGATTATTATACACACACACACACACACACACACACACACACACAGACAGACACACACATATGAATTCACTGAGAACACCTTAAAAATAGAATTTTTCAAATAGTTAAAAAGCTTACTGAAGAAAATAATTCCCTAATAGAAAGAATTGGGAAAGTGTTAACTGATGTTTTTTGAGACATCAAAAAAAAAAAAATCAAAATCAAAAGAAGGAAAAGATAGAAAATGTGAAATAGCTCAATGGAATTGCAACTTATCAAATTGCTTGCCTTCTAAATTGGAAGAGGGAGGTGAAGAGAATTTCAAATTCAAATTTTGAGGATAAAAAGTAATTCAAGGGGTGGAGCCAAGATGGGGGCAAGAAGGGATCCAGTCTTAGGAGCTCTCTGATAAAATTCATCAACTAAGGACTGTAACTAAACTTTTGAGAGACAGAACCCACAAAGGGACCCAATGAGGCAGTTCTCCTACTCAAAGTAACCTGGAAAAGAGCAGAAAGGCTCTGCTCCCTGGGATCAGAGAGGCGGCCTGCCAGAGGGGTGGCCCACCAGAGCCAAAGAACTTCAGCCTCCCAGAGGCAGCCCCAGAGATTTGGGAGTCTCAGCTCACAGCAGCGGGGGAGTCTCCTGAGCTGCACCCCAAGGAGCACCAGGCACAAAGTGGGGGAACAGCGGGGGACCTCTGCCAGAGTGAGCACATGGAGCCAAGCCCTCAGGACACACAGCGAGCAGCATGGTCTTTCCCCAGCCCTGATGCAGGAAACAGAATAAGGCAGAGCTGGTAAGCAGCAGCCTCCAGGGCATGAGCCCATTGAGCTGAGGGAGGGGAGTGAAGAGAGACTGTGAGCTCTGTCCTCTGCCCCTGGAACAGGACACTGGGGCTGTGACCACATTCAGATCCTGATCGCAGTCTAGGTCCCCCCATAGAACAGCAGAGCCCCCCCCACCTCAGCCCCGTGGCAGAGGGGCCCACTTATGGTCATTCACAGACCAGGAGGGACGACAGAGACTCACATACTGAGACCCTTGTGGGAGTGTCTCAAAAGTCGAGGAAGCACCCCCAAACCAGGCCCAGGCTGGGAAAATGAGCAAGCAAAGAAAAAAAAGGAAGACTATTGAGAAATATTTTGCAAATGAGTCCAAGAAGGATCAAAATACTCAGTCAGAAGATGAGGAAGCACAAGCTCCTACATCTAAAAACTCCAAGAAAAACAGAAATTGGGCTCAGGCTATGACAGAGCTCAAAAAAGACTTTGAAAATCAAATGAGGGAGTTGCAAGAAAAACTGGAAAAAGAAAGGAGAGAGCTGCAGGAAAAACAGGAAAATGAAATCAGCAGCTTAGTCAAGGAAATCCAAAAAAATGCTGAAGAAAATAGCATGCTAAAAACCAGCTTAGGTCAAATGGATAAAACAATTCAAAAAGTTATTGAGGAGAAGAATGCTTTCAAAAGCAAAATTGGCCAGATGGAAAAAGAGATAAGAAAACTCTCTGAGGAGAACAAATCCTTCAGACAAAGAATAGAATTCAGGGAGATTGATGAATTTAAGAGAAATCAGGAATCAATACTTCAAAACAAAAAAAAATGAAAAATTAGAAGAAAATGTGAAATATCTCATTGAAAAAGCAATTGATATGGAAAACAGACTTAGAAAAGATAATTTAAAAATTATTGGGATACCTGAAAGTCATGATCAGGAAAAGAGCCTTGACATAATTTTCAAAGAATTACTACAGGAAAATTGCCCTGATATGCTAGAAGCAGAAGGCAAAATAGAAATGGAGAGAATCCACCAATCCCCCAGAGAAAGAGATCCCAAAAAACCAAACACTAGGAATATTATAGCCAAGTTCCAGAACTCCCAAGTCAAAGAGAAAATATTACAAACAGCCAGAAGGACACAGTTCAAATATCGTGGAGCTGCATTCAGGATCACACAGGACTTAGCAGCAGCTACATTGGAAGCTTGTAGGGCTTGGAATATAATATACTGGAAGGCAAAAGAGCTTAGAATGCAGCCAAGAATGAACTACCCAGCAAGTCTGAATGTCCTCTTCCAGGGAAAAGGATGGACTTTCAATGAACCAGGGGAATTTCAAATGTTCCTTTCGGGATGGCCAGAGCTGAACAGAAGGTTTGTTCTTCAGATACAGGACTCAGGTGAAGCATGGAGATTGGAGGAAAGGGGGGAAATATGAGGGACTTAATGAGGATGAACTGCATGTATTCCTGCATAGAAAAATGACACTGATAATAATCATATGAACCTTCTCAGTTAATAGAGCAGGTAGAGAGAGCTTTTATAGTTGAAGCACAGGAGAAAGCTAAATTCGAAGATAAATTATGGTGTAAAAATGGAGTCAATAGAAAACAAGGGAGATGGAATGGGAGAAAGAAAAAGGAGAGGGGGAATAGTCCAAGATATCTCACATAAGATTTTTTTTTTTATTACAATGAGCTATTACAATGATATGGAAGTGGGGAGGCAAGGAGAAATGAGGGAACCTTTGCTCTCATCAGAGATGGCTAGGAGAGGAAAAAGCATATATACTCTATGGGGTATAGACATCTGGAGTAAGAAGAAGGGGGGAGCAGGGGGAAGGGGTGGGGATGTGAATAAAGGAGGAGAGGATGGACCATGGGGGGAGAGTGACCAGATATAAGACTTTTTCTTTCTTACTTCTTGCAAGGTGCTGGCATTGGAAGGCCTGCCCAGGACCACAGGGCCAGGTGGATTCTGGGCCTAAGGGGTGGTATGGGTGCTCAGGGCTTCTTGGCCCCAGGACCAGGGATCTGTCTGCTACGCCACTCAGCGACCCTACAGCAGAGTCAGAGTGAAAGGAGAGAGAAAATAGAGTACATGTTAGTGGAGAAATAAGAAAGGAGGGAGTTGCGATCAGCAATGGCAACAGTGGAAAAATATGGAAATAACTTTTGTGATGGACTTATCATAAAGAATGAGATCCACCCATGACAGAGTTGTTGGTTTTGGAACAAAGACTCAAGCACATTTTTTGTTATTATTATTTGGCGGGGTGTGCAGGGCAAGTGGGCCTGGGTGGCCTGCCTGGGGCCACATAGAGGGGTGATCTTTGGGTGTCTGGGGCCGGATTCAGACCCAGGTGCTCCTGGCTCAAGGACCAATGCTCTGTCAGCTTCCCAGCCACCCCTACTATTATTACTATTTTATTTTATTTTATTTTGGGTCTTTTTTTCTTTCTTTTTTTTTGGTTTTTGCAGGGCAGTGGGTATCGGGTGGCTTGCATGTCACACGGCTGGGTGATTGTTGGGTTTACAAGGCTGTATATGGACTCGGGTGCTCATGGCTCCAGGGCTGGTGCTTTGTCCATTGCGCCACCTGGCCATACCTACAATTATTACTATTAGTTTTTATTTTAATTTTTTTCTCTCCCATTTACTTTTTTCGCCCAAGCAAGTGTATCTATATTCATGGGGGAGGAGGGGTATTTTGTTTACTTGTAAACAAGAATATTTTATTAATGTAAAACAACATTTGTACAAAATGAGAATAAAAAATAAATTTAAAAAAAAGTAATTGGAAAAAAAAAATTAAACAAGTCTTAAAAAGTTCTCCTGGGGAAATAATAAATACATACATACACATACACACATGTGTACACACATATATATCTATATCTATACATGTATTTATTCCTTCATGAATGTATATACACACATCTACTACTTTAGCTTGAACTATGCAAAAATGCAATATATATATATGCACACACACACACAAGCATACATGCCTTTTTTGTCCTTTATTTTGATGATGACTAGTGACATCAAGGAATTATATCTTGACACACGTGAATCGTACTGAGACAGTTTTCAAAAAATCATCAACATAATCCCTTTTTAAGAGTAATTGAATTTCAGTGGCAAGGCAAAATTCAGGATGACCTTGGCATCTTCAGTCTGTCATATGACATGTGTATGTGTGTGTGTGTATACATATATATATGTATGTATATACTTACCTGCATATATTTACATCCATGAGTGGGTATGTTGTGATTATGTCTGTATTTTATCTTTATATATTTTCTCCTGTAAAATTTTGATTTTTTATGCATTATGTTCAGCAAAGCAAACTTTAAACTGGCTTTTTGGATACATAGCTGCCTAAGTTCTTTAACTCGTGGTCACTGAAAACTGGAAACTAATGATCTCTTCAACTAAGAATGCATTATTCTTCAATTATAATACAAGTGCTTCTATAACTTATTTTTCTGTCAGAAGTGTTTTTCTAGGACAGGACTGCTGGTTTTCCACTTTAGCTGGGAGGTTGGACCCTATAAAATTTAAGATTCTATTCAGTTCTAGATCTAATGAATTTACTGAGGAGAAAGAATGATATGATAATATAGTACAAGATACTGGTTTTCTGGAAGTTTCTAAGGTTTCCATCTGCCTATTAGTCGTGACCCAACTTTTTTTTTTTAATTTCTTTAATCTCCTTCCCATTCTCATTTTGTTCTTTTTAAAATCACTTACTTAGAAGTAGCCCCTGTGGGAATTCAATGACACTTTATACTGAGTTGGGACATTGTAATGATTCACTAAGAAGAGCAAAAGGGCAACCCATTGCTGAAAAGATTGTTCTAAGGAAATCTGAATTGCATAATTGATTAAGTGAAGGTAACTGAGGTCAAGAAATGCAAGGAATCATTAACTGCATCTCTAATGCTTCAATTCATAGTTCAAGATAAGAATTTTTTTTTCTTTTCCCTTTGAGTTTTTTTTTTAAATGTTTTGCTTCTTGAATCTTGGATTAAGTTGCGCCTGCTATACACCTGGGAAAATATTTTGAACTGATGTGAAGGCCTTTTTATTCTGATGATCAGAAAGTCAAGGAAAATAAATAGGCTTAGCATAGGCTTTTTATTGTGCAAGGTGAAAGTCCCCCCTTCAAGGCGTCTTAGAAATTCCAGAATGGCAGAAATTGAAGAGACCACACAGAAGAAGAACCCCTCTTGTCCATCATACAAAATGACCTTTTTCACTCACATTCAGTGGTATAAAACCTACTCCCTTTGGAGACAGCTCCTTAAAATTTTGCAATGCTGAAATGGTTAGGCATTTAAACTGACATCAAACTGAAATTTTTCTCTTCAAAAATTTTATCCAGGATATTTATCTCGGCTTTTTTGAACCAAGGAGAGCAAGTTATTTATCCCTTCTCAGTTATGATCTCTTAATGTTTGAGGTAAAATATCACAATTAATAAACAAATATTTTAAGTGTTCAATAATAGGAATTTTGGATAGGCTCTGAGAATACAAATAAAGAGCAAAAATAAAAAGGACTAGGCTCTGATTTCAAAGAACATATAAAATGTTTCAAAGAACATATAAAATGATTCATATACTTAAATCAGTGCATACATGAACAACACAAATTAAATAAAACACAAATTAAATATAAATAATTAGAGGGAGGCAGATACCAACAGTTGGGAAAATTGAGAAAGGCTTATTGTCTGTCTCTGTGTCTTCTCTTTTCCAATCTAACTACCATGGTTTTTAAGTAATCTGAATGTGACATTTAATTTCCTTCATTTAAAATGTGTGCAACTAATACATACTTCACAGGTGATCTATTCAGGAAATAAGGTATTGAATTTTTGTAACATTGGATGAGGCATTCCATTTCAGTTTCTAAATAGTGATGTACAATGCATTCTGTTTTAGTTTTATTTTTGATTGCATGGCTATTTTATTGATCTGCTTTCTCTCTCATTATTGATATATGTATTTTAAGATATAAAATTTTCCCTAAGTACTGCTTTGACTGCATCCCACAAATTTTGAAATGTCACATTGTTGTCATTCTCTTTGGTTAAATTCTTGTTTATTTCTATTACTTGTTCTTTGACCCATCAATTCTTTAGGATTGTTATTTACTCTAATTAATTTTTAATTTTTCTTACATAACCATTTATCGAATGTAATTTATATTGCAATATGTCTGAAAATTATGCATTTAATATTTCTGCTTTTCTCTATTTAAATTTGAGCCCCTTATGGTTCTAATTAAGGTCAGGAATTGATTTCTCCCATTTTTGACATTAAGAATCCTTATTTTCCTTCATTATGATTTTCAAGTGTCAGTTTACAATGCTATTTCTTGTTGGTTTCATCTTAGGATCTCTTTCAATTAAAAGATTTGTGTATTTTTTCAATTTTTTATTTTACTTTCTGACTAGAATATCAGGGTATTTTTCCATTGTAATTCCTTAGCATGCTATCTAAGATCTTTTTTTGATCATGGCTTTCAGTCATCTTATAATTTTGAAATTATCTTTCTTTTCTCTATTTTCCAAGTCATTTTCCCACAAAAAAGTGACATTTCACATTTTCTTCTGTTTTTCATTCTTTTTACCTAATTTGATTGTTTCTTAATGTATCATGGAGTCATTTATCTTTTTTTTTATTTTTCCATTTATTTAATTCTGCTTTTTAAGGAGTTATTTTCATCAGTGGAGTTTTGTACCTCTCTTTCCAATGAGTTAATTCTGATTTCTTAGGTGTTACTTTCTTCAATAATTTTGTGTCCCTTTTCCCAAGATGTTGTCTCTTCATAATTTTCTTCCTACATTCTCATTTCTTAACATAATCTTTTCTCTGCCACTTAGTTTTTTCAAAAATTATTTTAGTTCTTCTAGGAATTTTTCTTATGTTTGTGTCCAATTCATTTTTTTCTTTGAAGTTTTTCATGTAGATGTTTTGATTTCATTATCTTTTAAGTTTGTGTCTTGATATTTCTTGTCATGATAATTTTTGTGACTAGTTTTATTGTTTGTATATGCTCATTTTACCTCCTTTTTCTTGAATTTGTATAAAATGTAAATTCTGTTTCTGGCACAGGACAGGGTATAAGACCTTGTCCCAACCTTCAGGCTTTTTGCAATGATATTTTCTTTTACTCTTTTTGTTCTTTTGGTTTTTGTTTTTGTTTTTGCAAAGCCATGGGTTTAATTGACTTGCCCAAGGTCACACAGCTAGGTAATGATTAAATGTCTGAGGTAGAATTTGAGCTCAGGTCCTTCTGACTCTATGGCTGGTGTTCTATCTACTGCACCATCTAGCTACCCCCCACCCCGATATTTTCAAAAAGTTAGTTCTGGAAGTTGGACATTTTTCAGTGCTTCCAAGGAGTCATCTGGCAAGGCATGTGGTCAATGCTCTCCACATTTTTGCTATGGTTTTTGTAGAGGAAGATTTGCTGCTCTCTTCGGATTGCTATGAATATGGTTCCTCAGTGCCTTTGATCCTTTGGGACCAAAACTGCTACTGATCCTCAGGGCATCTTGACTGTAAGTCCTAAAGTGCCCCTAAAATGGTGCTCCTTTAATTGCTACAATGTAGTGTTATCATTGGTGTTTCATCCATGTGGGCTCTGAGTATGTCTTCATGGCTGTATCAGAGATCTCTCCTTCTAAATTTCCAAGTAATGTTGTACTGTAAGAATTTCTCACCCTTACATTTTATTGTCTCTGCCACTTCCTATTTCTATTTGAGATGGCATTTTGATGTTATTTGGAGAGGAAACTTAGGAGTGCTTCTTTTACTCTGCTATTTTGTCCCCACCTCCAAGACCTCTCAGGGCACTTTGTAAGAAATTAAGCTTTCTAAAAAGTAGAATGGGTTGCCTAAAGATACCATTACCTTTCTTTGTAGTAGTCCATTCACAGTCTATGATTATTTTTCAAATTTGTTGTAACAGAATGATCCAGCTGACCATAAATTACCATCTAGTTCTAAATTATACGATTATTAAAAGCTAAGATGGGGGTGGGGTGAAGGAACCAAACTATTTAACAATGCTCCATATAACCTAGGGGGAAAGAATAATTCTGATAGAAGACTTCCCTACATTACTCTTATTAACCAATCATAATGGAGGAAATTACAGTCACTGAAGACAAAGTAATAATCAAATTGAGTTCTCTTGTTCTTTCAGCAGAGTTCTATACTGACTATTCAATTCTATTATAGATGCATTTCTAACAAACTTCAATTCAATGTAATTACATCAAGTTGATTGTGGGGAGGATTCTTTAAATTGACCTAAAACAAGTTTCTTGAAGTCAGAGCATACACTTCAGTATAAAAATTTCCATTGCCTAAAACAGGGACTTCCATAAAAAAGTAATCTGAAATACCTGTAAGTTCATAGATCAGGATTCAGACACTATTAACTTCCATATTTCCTAATTCCATGTTCCCAGTCAATGAGGGATAATACAGATGGCCACTTACTCATTAAAACTGAGAATATGAAAAAAATTAAAATATTGGATTTCCTTAGTAGAATAGATGAGCAGAAATTTTTAACCATTTTTCAAAGTCATATTGGTAGCACTTTTAGATTAGTGGGTTTACTTTTCCAAATAGTTCATTTATTTCAATAGGGTTACACATTAAAATGCTAAGTATTCTATTTTTCTATTAACTTTAAATCCTGTGAAATATTAAATCAAAATGCAATTATTAGGGTGGTTAGGTGGCACAATGGATAGAACACTGGCCCTAGAGTCAGGAGTACCTATGTACAAATCCAGCCTCAGACACTTAATAATTACCTAGCAGTATGGCCTTGGACAAGCCACTTAACCCCATTTGCCTTGCAAAAAAAAAAAAAAATACAATTATTTACTAGAAAAAATAATTAAGCTATTTCAAGGTATTGGAAGCAAATGTATTAGAGTTTGAGTTAATCATCTTGTTAAATGATTAATTTTATAGTTAGATGGAATAATATAATGAACAAGGACCAGTCTTTATGGCAGGAGAACTGGAATTCAATTCCTCCCTTCCACACTTACTAGTACTAGGACTCTGGTCAATTTGAATGGCTGAGGCAACCCACTAAGAAAATAAGTTATAGAAGACTGAGCAACATATTTTGGTAGAGCATGCTTGTAATTCTTCAAATTTTTGATATTATAGATATCTACTGAAAGGGGGAAAATAATAATAATAAAAATAATAACAAAAACAATATTTTATAGTGCTTTACAATTCACAAATTCCTTTGTAGATGCTATCATTTGATCTTTCCAACAATCTTGTGAATAGTCAATATTATCATCTACTCTTTACAACTGGGAAAGTAACTGACCTTACCCAGAATCCTACAACTCAGAAAATGTTCAAATAATAAAGTAGTCTATGAACTTAGATTTTTCCTGACTCCAAGAATAGTACTTTCTAGATGCCTAGAAAGATTTCTTTTTTTAATTTAATATTTATTTTCATTTTATACAAATTTTTATAGATTAATAAAATATTGTTGATTAAGAGCAAATGAAATACCCCCTCCCCCCATAAATATAGACTCGCTTGAGCGATAAAGGGAAGAGAAAAAAATTAAAATTAAAAAAAATAGTAATAATGGTAGGTATGGCCAGGTGGCACAATGGACGGAGCACCAGCCCTGGAGCCATGAGCATCCAAGCCCACATCTGGCCCCGTACACCCAACCATCACCCAGCCGTGTGACATGCAAGCCACCCGAACCCCACTGCCTGGCAAAAAAAAAAAAAAAAAAAAAAAGACCCCAAATAAAATAAAATAGTAATAATAGTAGGGGTGGCTGGGTGGCAGACAGAGCATTTGCCCTTGAGCCAGGAGCACCTGGGTCCAAATCCAGCCTCAGACGCCCAACAATCACCCTGCTATGCAGCCCCCATCAGGCCACCGAGCCCCATTTGCCCTGCCCCCCCAAAAATTATAATAATAAAAAAATTGCTTGAGTCTTTGTTCCAACACCGACAACTCTGTCATGGGTGTATCACATTCTTTATGATAAGTCCATCACAAAAGTTACTTCCATATTTTTCCACCATTGCTGATCGCAACTCCCTCCTTTCTTATTTCTCTATTATCATGTACTATATTTTCTCTCTCCTTTAACTCTGATTCTGCTTTAGGGTAGCTGACTTGTGCAGCAGACAGATCCCTGGTCCTGGGGCCAAGAAGCCCTGAACCCCCATACCACCCCTTAGGCCCATCATCCACCTATGGTCCCGGACAGGCCTTCCAATCCCAGCCCCTTGCAAGAAATAAAAAAATGTGTTATATCTGACCACTCTCCCCCCATTGTCCATCCTCTCCTCCATCACTCACATCACTCCCATTTCCCCTGTCCCTCCCTCTCCTTCTTACTCCAGATTCCTATACCACATTGAGTATATATGCTGTTTACTCTCCTAGCCACCTCTGATGAGTGTGAAGATTCCCTCATTCCCCCTTGCCTTCCCCTGTTCCATAGCATTGTAATAGGTCATTGTAATAAAGAAAAATCATAATATATGAAATATCTTGGCCTATTACCCCTCTCCTTTTTCTTTCTCCCATTACATTTCCCTTTTTTTCTATTGACTACATTTTTACACCATATTTTATCTTCAAATTCAGCTTTCTCCTGTGCTTCAAATATAAACATTCCCTCTACCTGCTCTATTAACTGAGAAGATTCATATGAGTATTATCAGTGTCATTTTTCTATGCAGAAATACATGCAGTTCATCCTCATTAAGTCCCTCATATTTTCCCCTTCTCCTTCAATCTCCATGCTTCACCTGAGTCCTGTATCTGAAGATCAAACCTTCTGGCAGCTCTGGCCATTCCAACAGGAACATTTGAAATTCCTCTGGTTCATTGAAAGTCCATCTTTTTCCTTGGGAGAGGACATTCATCTTTGCTGGGTAGTTGATTCTTGGCTGCATGCTAAGCTCTTTTGCCTTCTGGTATGTTATATTCCAAGCCCTACGAGCTTCCAATGTAGTTGCTGCTAAGTCCTGTGTGATCCTGACTGCAGTTCCACTATATTTGAACTTTGTCTTTCTGACTGCTTCTAATATTTTCTCTTTGACTTGGGAGTTCTGGAATTTGGCTATAATATTCCTAGGGGTTGTTTTTTTGGGATCTCTTTCTCGGGTGGGGGGGGAATCGGTGGATTCTCTCCCTTTCTATTTTGCCCTCCACTTCTAGAATATCAGGGCAATTATCTTGTAATAATTCTTTGAAAATGATGTCAAGGCTCTTTTCCTGATCATGATTTTCAGGTATTCCAAGAATTTTTAAATTATCTTCCTAAGTCTGTTTTCCATATCAGTTGTTTTTTCAATGAGATGTTTCACATTTTCTTCTAATTTTTCATTATTTTTTGGTTTTGAAGTATTGAGTCCTGGTTTCTGGCAAATTCATCAATCTTCCTGAGTTCTTTTCTTTGTCTGAAGGATTTGTTATCCTCAGAGAGTTTTCTTATCTCTTTTTCCATCTGGCCAATTTTGCTTTTTAAAGCATTCTTCTCCTCAATAACATTTGAACTGTTTTATCCATTTGACCTAAGCTGTTTTTTTATATCATGCTGTTTTCTTCACCACTTTTTTTGGATTTTTTTGACTAGGCTGCTGACTTCATTTTCATGTGTTTCCTGCATCGCTCTCATTTCTTTTCCCAGTTTTGTTTCTAACTCCCTCATTTGATTTTCAAAGTCTTTTCTGAGCTCTGTCATCGTCTGAACCCAATTTCTGTTTTTCTTGGAGTCTTCAGATGCAGGAGCTTGTGCTTCCTCATCTTCTGACTGAGTATTTTGATCCTTCTTGGGCTCATAGGCAAAATATTTCTCAATGGTGTTCCTCTTGTTTCTCTGCTTGCTTATTTTCCCAGCCTGAGCCTGATTTTGGGGTGCTTCCTGAGCTTTTTGGAACACTCCCACAAGGCTCTCAGTATGTGAGGCTCTGTCCTCCATCCTGCTCTGTGAATGAACATATGCACCCCCCTCTGACATGGGACTGAGGTGGAGGGGGCCCCTGCAGTTCTATGGAAGGGCCTAGACTGAGATCAGGATCTGAATGTGGTCAGAACCCCAGAGTCCTGTTCCAGGGGTAAACAGAGCTCTGCAGTCTCTCTCTCTCTTAACTCCCCTCCCTATGTTCAATGGGCTCATGCCCTGGGGGCTCCTGCTTACTGGCTCTGCCTGCTTCTATTTCCTGGAAATGGGCTGTGCTGGTCATGCTGCTTTCTGTGTGCCCTGAGGGCTGCGCTTCACGTGTTGGCTCTGGCAGAGGTTCCCCCCTCTGTTCCCCCAATTTGTGCTTGGTGCTCAGCGGGGTGTAGCTCAGGAAACTCCCCTGCTGCTGTGAGCCACACCTCCCAGCGCCCTGGGACTGCCTCTGGGAGCATGAAGTTCTTTTGCTCTGGCGGGCCACCCCTCTGGCAGGCTGCCCCTCCAACTCCAAGTAGCAGAGCCTTTCTGCTCTTTTTCAGGTTACCTTGAGTAGGAGAACTGCCTCACTGTGTCTCTCTGTGGGTTCTGTCTCTGGAAAATTTAGAGTCCTTAGCTTAGACGTTTTATGAGAGAGTGCCTAAAACATGATCCATTCTTGTCATCATCTTGGCTCTGCCCCCCTAGAAAGATTTCTTAAGCTACTGTCTACCCATATTTGCTATACAACAAATGCAAACATTAATTTCATATATCAATCCCTAAGCATATATATTGCAATATCTAGCATCCTTACAGGCAACAGAGATGATATGGTCTAAAATAACTTGACTTAATTTATTGTCATTAGGACAAGATGGAGTCTGATGTGAGCCCACACTTTGCTATATAGTTTGTGACATTGTTTTAAAATATATTGTCTTTTGATGTCTAGGAGAATAATATCTATTTAAATATATATGTATAAGAAAAAATTGTAAAAATAGATTTGAGCAACTTAGAGTATCTACCATAAAAGATTTTCATAGCAAATTTCAGATAACATTTGAATTTTGAAAGGTTATTTAGAAAAATTATGAA
This sequence comes from Macrotis lagotis, assembly GCF_037893015.1. NCBI lineage: Eukaryota > Metazoa > Chordata > Mammalia > Peramelemorphia > Peramelidae > Macrotis > Macrotis lagotis. Next base: position 390,884,873 of record NC_133666.1, read on the forward strand.
ATACATGCATGTATGTGACATTATATCTATTTTATTTTATAATTTCTCACTGTCTCCAAAATATTGTATCCCTTAATTATTCTATGCATATTGTAACATGTCCATCTTTATCTGCAAAAGAAAAATAAGGTTCTTTAGGGAAGGACTCTTTCCTTACTGACTTTAGTTTTTTAGACACTAGCACGATGTCTGACATATAGTAGGCACTTAATAAATGTTTGAAAAGTAAATTGAATTCTGATATGATCATTTTATATTGCCTTTCCCTCACCCTCATAAAAAGTATATTTTTTGGAGGCTTGAAACATTAAAAGGAACTGGACTTAAAGAAGGTCCTAGATAGAAGAATTCATTGGAAGGATCATTAGAAATTACCTAATTCAACCTCACCTTATAAATAAAAGAAGTTAAAGCCATTTAGTCAGTAAGTAACAGAATAGAAATTCATCCACAGTTGTCCAAAACTAGTACATTTCCCTTCAATCACACTTCCATTAGATCAGAAAAATCTCAGACATAAAAGGCAGAGTAAAGCTTATTGTTAAAATATTCATTTCTAAGTGTCATGAGTCTGAAGGTCAGTTCTTATAAATAGCATCCTATTGCCTTTGCCAAGTGTTATAGTTAACTGAAGACCATGACTTTTCTTCATATATTTTTGAAAGTCTTAAATAAAACTAGATATCTTTTGACTTTTTTCATTTCTTAATCATATGGTTGCATAAAAAAGCCTGTTACTAAGGCAATTTCTTTTATTTTGAAACTTTTGGTCATTTTTGCTCATATATCACAATTGTCATTGTGTAGTAGAAACTTTTGTAATGAGTCATGGAAAGATGATAATTGTTTATCAGATAAGATATATTTTGCATATATACTTATCATTTATTAATTTCATTAAAAGGAGAAAAATGAAAAACTAAAAAGATGAGAATTTGAATTCTGGACTCACATTATTGAGTTCACCTCCACAGTACAGTGTAAAGGAGAGAATTGACAATTGGTAGTCTAATTTTAATCCTAGCTAGCCAAAGGCAATTTAGGTTTAATTAGGGAGTATTTATAAAAGTGTCACATAGTTTCTGCTGAAGACATGCAAGGAAAGGCAACTAACATATCCTCTTGAGGTAATCCGTTCCACTTTAAAGGCTCTAATAGCTAGGAATTTCTCCTGATATCAAACCTAAATTTTTCTATTTTCAAATTCTATTAATTTATCCCAATCCTGCATTCTAAGTCCCCAAACCAACAACATTTTGTATGTTTAAAGAGAACTATTGAGTCATGTCTTTCAGTTATCCACCCTTACCACTCTTTCTTTACTTCATGAAAAGAGTCCCCAGCTACTTCAAGTAATCCTCATATGACACTGACAAAGTACTTCAATGAAGAGGATATAATCTAATTGGTAAGGTAACATATACATGTTCATATATACATTTACGTATTTGTACTCATAAATATGTTTTTGTACATTGTATAAGTTAAATAAATAGAAATAGTAAATTATATAGCTTTAACTCTAGCTATATATCTAACACATGAACACTTGTATACATACATTGACTTATACACATTTTTGCATATATACATAAGTAGATAGGCATATCAATATGCACATATCAGTATATGTGCATTCATGTAATCTATCTATCCATCTCTCTTTCTGTTCCATATATATATTTTCTAGACCTTGGTTCAGACTCATTTCTATCAATTTCTAAATATTAGAACTGCATAATATAGTTCAGTTTAACAAAAAATTATTATGAAGCTAATATGATATATACATGGTACCTTAGGAATCTAAATCCCCAAATTAATAAAAATGTAACTACCGAAAAGGAGCTCATCTTGTATAAGAAGAAAAATATTTACATACATATATAATAGATATATAAAATATATTTAGAATAAATATTAAATAACTTGATAGTGGAAAATGAGTTAATGGAATCTAAGGACTATCAGGAGATACTTTATATAAGAAAAGATAATTAGGGGTGGCTAGGTGGTGCAGTGGATAAAGCACTGGCCCTGGAGTCAGGAGTACCTGGGTTCAAATTTGGTCTCAGACACTTAATAATTACCAAGATTTGTGGCCTTGAGCAAGCCACTTAACCCCATTGCCTTGCAAAAAAAAAGGGTAAATGAATGTAAAGTTAAATTTTGAAGGGAACTAAAGATCCCATAATAAGCCAAGGGAAGAAGAACACTGAGAATGAGGGTTAACCCATATAAGACAGCATATAAGCAAAAGATGGAATAGAATGTAAGGTCATTCTAGAAAGGTTGTATGGAAATATACAGTGAAGATTTTCTTGAGGCTGAAATCCCCCAAGTGAAATAAGGACATTTGTAGTAGGAATACTTTTCTCAAGAAATTACATGAAGAAAGACATAAAACTTTAAAGTGCTACCTAAATATTGTTGCTAATGATTCCTTTGGGATTGCAGGAAGTATGGTCTGCTCCATTTCAATTTTTTTTTTTCATTCTCAGGTCTTATCACATAGAAAGTGCTTATGTAGCACTTGTTTATTGATTGTTCTATGCATAGCAAATACAACAAATGTGAACTATTTAAGGCCTGTTGTTTATAAATTCTTATGTAAACTAAAGAAGGGAAGAAGCACAGAAGGATGGAAGGAAGGAAGGAAGGAAGGAAGGAAGGAAGGAAGGAAGGAAGGAAGGAAGGAAGGAAGGAAGGAAGGAATTAAGGAAAGGAGAGAGGGAGGGAGGAAAGAAGGAAGGAAGGATGAATGTAAGGAACTTATGTTCTATTTTAACAATAGAAGAAAGCCAGTTATTGAAGTGATAAGAATGCTAGGTCTGAAGTTACAAGCTCCAGAGGTCAAATCTGGCCTCAGAAATTAACTAATTAGATTTCTGGCCAAGATGGTGGAGAGAAGACAGGCACAGTTCTAAAATCTCTTGATCTTTCCCCATCTATCATATGAAACAAACCTTTTAACAGAAATCCGAACCACAACACCCAGAAAGAAAAGCCAGGAGAAAGGACATCTACCCCAGGATTTGTCTCCTGTAGCATCATTGGGCAAATTCGGGAGGGTAAGTCTGGTTCGCAGAGGGCAGATCAGCCCTGCATCAGACAGATTAGAGTCTGAATTGGAGCCCAGAATTTTGAGGGCCTGAGAGCCACACCTACTGATTCAGCAGTGGGGCTAGACAGCAGGGGCTTGAGTCAAATAGGGAGCAGAGGCATTGGTGTTGGTGCTGATCCCCTGGAGCTTGCCGACAGGGCTATGGGGAGAGTTCCAGTGCAGGAGAGCTGTGGACACCATACCTGGGCTCCTTCTGGTTTGAGGAACTCTGAGTCCATGACTCTATTGCTGCTGAGGCCTCTTCCTGGAACAAACAATTCCAAAATACTTCTGCATCAGGCACAGGTGTGTGAGAAGAACCAGCCCAGCTGACAGTAGGGAGAGGAATGACCTCACCTCAGGGTAATGCCTACCATAGATTGAAGGCAAAAAAAATTGAATAGCTCCAACCCATCCCTTCAAGCTAAGGGACAAGGCCTCAATCAAGGTCACAGACACTACAGAGAAAGCAAACAACAACTCCTACTGGCCAACCAGAGAAATTGCACTTAATGAGTAAAGCCTCTAGCGATCCCAAGCCACTTTGAACCAGCCGCTCCCCAACTGAAGGGCTCATCAAAATGAAGAAGGGTCAGAGGAAAGGCAGATTCATAGAAAAATTCTTGGAAGGGAAAGACCCTAACTCAGAGAGACCTAGAACCTCTGAGGAGAATACGATCTGTTCTTCAGCTCAGAAAGATTTCCTTAAGAAATAAGGAAGGAATTTAAAAAATCCACTGGATAATTTGGAAGAGACAATTAATACCTTGCAACAAGAAAACAAATCCTTAGAAAATATAATTGGACAAATTACAAAATTAGACTAAATCTCTCAGATCTTCAATTGGACTAATACAAAATGATAATAATTCTGTCAGATCTTCAATTGGGCAAAAGCAAAAAGAAAATAATTCTTTCAAAACCTCAATTGGTCAAATGGAAAGCTCTTTCAAAAGTAGAAATGACCAATTGGAAAAGGAGTTGCAAATGGTTAATGAAGAAAACTCCTACTTAAAAAAGAATGGAGTCCTCAGAAACTAATGACTCAATGAGACAGCAAGAGCAAGTAAAACAAAATTTAAAAATAGAAAAAAATAGAAGAAAATGTAAAATGCCTAATCAACAAAATGATTGACCTCAAGAACAGGTCAAGGAGGGGCAACCTGAGAATAATTGGACTCCCTGAAAACACTCAAGAGAAAAAAAAGCCTGGACTAAATAATACATGATAGAGTGAAGGAAAACTTTCCTGATATCATGGAACCAGAGGGAAAAGTAGTTATTGAAAGAATACATCAATCCCCCTCCAGAAAAAGATCCCAAAATGAAAACAGCAAGGAATGTTTTGGCCAAATTCCAGAACAATCAGATAAAAGAGAAAATCCTGCAAGCAGCCAGAAAGAAACAATTTAAATATCAAGGAGCCACAGTAAGGATTATGCAGGACCTGGCTGCATCAACTTTAAGGGATCAAAGGGCCAGCAGTGAGATATTTGGAAGAGCAAGGGAGCTTGGAATGCAGCCAAGAATCCACTATTCCACAAAGCTGAGCCTTCTCTTCCAGGAAAAAGAAGGGTATTTAACAAAATGGAAGAATTCCAAAGATTCCTGATGAAAAGACCAGAGCTAAATAGAAAATTTGGACATCAAAGAGGAGGTTCAAGAGACACACGAAAAGGTTAAAAAGGGGGGATCATAAAAGGAAAAAAATGGCTATCCAATAAGTTGAAACTTGCTATATGCCAGCATGGGGGAAAAGGATTCTCGTAAAGCTTGAGAATTGTAATGCCAACAGAGAGAATATACCTAGCCCGAAGTGATGGACATTCATGACCTAACTATGATACTGCTATGCAATGGGATGTAACTGGCTTTAACCCCACTTGGGAGAAAGACTATAATAACTCTCAAGAATTTAACTCTTTTAGATAGAATGTACTTATCCAGAAGGGACAGATAGTCAGAATTTTCTATGACTCAGATTGAATGATCTAAAAAAACACTAACTCCTTAGAAAGGGGGACATGAAGGAGACCGGAGGAGGGAAGGTACTGGATGTGGTAAATCTCATTACACTAAGTAGTACAAAATACCTATGGTAATAGAGGGGAAGAAGGGAGAAGACGACAAAAACCTGAATCTTCTTCTCATCTGACGTGGCTTAAAGTCAACTTACACATACATAGTTAACTTAAAAAACATCTAACCTTCAAAGTATTAAAAGGGGGAAAAGGGGAGGGGGAGAAGGAGAAAGGGTGGCGGAGTGGGGGAAAAAGGGGGGAACTAACAAAAGGAAGGGAAGGGAAAAGGGCAAAAGGGAAAGGGGAAAGAAAGGGGAGGGTGGATATAGGAGGGTAAACACACTGAAGTGGCTGGTATTCAGAAACAAAATACTTGGGAATATGGATGGGGAAGGGGAAAATAAAAACAGAGGGAAGATAGCATGGAGGGCAATGGAGAATTAGTAATCATAACTTTGAATATGAATGGGACGAACTCCCTTAAAACATAAGCAAATAGCAGACTGGATTTAAAAAAGAATCTTATAATATGCTGCTTACAAGAAACTTATTTGAAGGAGAGAGACACATATAGAGTAAAGGCAAAAGTTTGGAGCAAAATATATTTTGCTTAAGCTGAAGTAAAAAAAAAACAGGGGTAGCAATCCTTATCTCAGACAAAGCAGCAGGAAAAATAAATAGCCTTAAAAGAGATAAGGAAGGAAGGAAACTTTATCCTCAGAAAAGGACCATATATAATACAAAGGTACCATAGACAATAAAGTCATTTCAATACTGAATACATATGCACCCAATGGGATAGCATCCAAATTATTAGAGGAGAAGCTAAAAGAACTACAGGAAGACATAGACCCCAAAAGTGTACTAGTGGGAGACCTCAACTCTCAGATCTAGATAAATCGAATTATAAAATAAACAAGAAAGAATTTAAGGAGATAAATAGATTTTTAGAAAAACTAGATAAGGTAGACTTATGGAGGAAACTGAATGGGGATAGAAAGGAATCTATCTTTTTCTCTGCAGAACATGGAACTTACACAAAAATTGACCATGTACTATTGACATAAAAACCTATTGATCAACTGCAGAAAGGCAGTAATAGTGAATAAATCTTGGTCAGATCACAAAGCAGTAAAAGTCATAGGCAATATTGGCTCAAGGAGATATAGACCCAGAACCAATTGGAAACAGATTAACCTCATTTTAAAAAATGATGGGACCAAAAAACAAGTTATAGAAATAATTAACCATTTTATCTTAGATAATGACACTAATGAAACAACATACCAAAGGCTATGGGATTCACTCAAAGTGGATATCAGGAGATATATTGTAGCTTTAAATGCCTTCATGAATAAATTGGAGAAAGAGGAAATCAATGAATTAAAATTAAATTAAAATTACAAATTAAACATGCAACTAAAAAATTACAGAAAGAACAAATAAAAAATCCTCAATTAAATACCAAATTAGAAATTCTAAAAATTAAAGGAGAAATTAATGCAATTGAAAGCAAAAAAAATCTATTGAATTAATAAATAAAAACAAAAGTTGGTATTATGAAAAAAACAATAAAATTAATAAACCTCTGGTCAATTGGATTAAAAAAGAAGGAAGAAAACCAAATTGCTAGTATCATAAATGAAAAAGGTGAACTCACCACCAATGAGGAGGAAATTAAAGTAATAACTCAAAATTATTTTGCCTAAGTCTATGCCAATAAATTTGATAATCTAATTGAAATGGATGAATATTTACAAAAATATAAGTTGCCCAGGTTAAATGAAGAGGAGATTAAATACCTAAATAATACTATCTCAGGAAAGGAAATTCAAAAATCCATAATTGAACTCCTTAAGAAAAAATCTCCAGGGCCTGATGGATTCACAAGTTAATTCTACCAAAATTTAAGGAACAATTGGTTCCAATCCTATATAAACTCTTTAGAAAAATAGGGAAAGATGGAACTCTGCCTAACTCTTTCTATGAAACCAATTTGTTACTGTTACCTAAACCAGGAAGAGTTAAAACAGGGAAAGAAAATTGTAGACCTATCTCCCTGATGAATATAGATGCAAAAATCCTAAATAAAATCTTAGCAGAATGATTACAACAAGTTATCACTAGGATAATACATTATGATCAAGTAGGATTTATCCCAGGAATGCAGGGTTGGTTCAATATTAGGAAATTTATTAGTATATTCAATTATATCAACAACAAACCTGTCAGAAATTATGTGATCATATCAATAGATGCTGAAAAAGCTTTTGACAAAATACAGAATCCATTCCTACTAAAAACACTAGAGATTGTGCGAATAATATTACTGTTCCTTAGAATAATTAGCAGTATCTATTTGAAACCATCTACAAGCATTATATTCAATGGGGAGAGGCTAGAGGCATTCCTAATAAGATCGGGGTGAAACAAGGATGTCCATTATCACCATTAATATAAATATTATCTTCAGCAATTAGAGAATAAAAAAAATTGAAGGAATTAGAATTAGGAAGAAAGAGACAAAACCCTCACTCTGTGCAGATGACATGATGGTCTACCTAGAGAATCCCAACAAATCATCTAAAAATCTACTGGAAAAAATTAGCAATTTTTGCAAAGTTACAGGTTATAAAATACACCCTCATAAATCCTCAACTTTTCTATATATATCTAGTGAGATACAACAGGAAGAGCTTGAAAGAGTAATCCCATTCAAAGTAACTTCAGGCAATATAAAATACCTGGCAGTCTATTTGCCAAGACAGACTCAAAAACTTTTTGGAAACAATTATACAACCCTTCTGACACAAATTAAATCAGATTTAAATAACTGGGCAAATATCAACTGCTCATGGATAGGTAGAGCTAATATAATAAAAATGACAATTCTACCAAAACCAAACTACCTGTTTAATGCACTATCAATCAAAATTCCAAAAAAAAAATTACTATAATGACTTAGAAAAAATTGTCAGTAAATTCACATGGAGAAATAAAAGGTCAAGAATTTCCAGGAACTTAATTAAAAAAGTTCAAAAGAAGGGGGCTTAGCCCTACCTGATATAAAATTATATTATAAAGCATCAGTTATCAAAACTATTTGGTATTGGATAGGAAATAGAGTGGTGGACCAGTGGAATAGACTAGGTGCAAAAACAGGAGACGATTATAGTAATCTGCTGTTTGATAAAACCAAAGAATCCAGCTATTGGGATAAAAAAAATATCTATTTGTTAAAATCACCTGGCAAAATTGGCTGTCAGTATGGAAGAAACGTTTACTAAACCAACACCTAGCACCCTTTACCAAGATAAGATCCATATGGTTACATGATTTAGCCATAAAAAAATACTATAAGCAAATTACAAGATCAAGGACTAGTTTACCTGTCAGATCTATGGAAAGGCGAGCAGCTTATGACTAAAGAAGAGTTGGAGAACATTACCAAAAACCGACTAGATGATTTCGATTATATTAAATTAAAAAGCTTTTGCACAGACAAAACCACTGTAACCAAGATCAAAAGAAATGTAGTAAATTGGGAAACAATCTTTACAACTAATTATTCTGACAAAGGACTCATTTCTAAAATATACAGAGAACTGAGTCATATTTTTAAAATATAAAGCCATTTCCCAACTGACAAATGGTCAAAAGTTATGCAATGGCAATTTACAGATGAGGAGATCAAAGCAATCCATAGCCATATGAAAAATTGCTCTAAATCATTAATTATTAGATAAATGCAAATTAAAGCTTCTCTGAGGTATCACCTCACACCTCTCAGACTGATCAATATGACCAGACCAGAAAGAATAATGATCATTGTTGGAAAGGTTGTGGGAAATCTGGTACACTATTACACTGTTGGTGTCTCTGTGAACTCATCCAACCTTTCTGGAGAGAAATTTGTGACTACACACAAAGGGCACCAAAAATGATCATACCCTTTGACCCAGCAATACAATTACTGGGTCTATACCCAGAAGAGGTGATGAAAAAGGTTAAAACAATCACTTGAACAAAAAATATTTATAGCAGGCCTGTTTGTGATGGCAAAGAATTGGAAATCAAGTAAATGCCCTGCAATTGGAGAATGTCTTAGCGAACTGTGGTATATGTATGTCATGGAACATTTTTGTTCTATTAGAAACCAGGAGGGATGGGATTTCAGGGAAGCCTGGATTAATTTGCATGAGCTGATGCTGAGTGAGATGAGCAGAACCATAAAAAACACTGTATATCCTAACAACAACATGGGGGTGATGTTCAAACTTGAAGGACTCACTCATTCCATCAGTGCAACAATAGGGAAAAATTTCGGGCTATCTGAAAAGGAGACTGCTGTCTGTATCCAGATATAGACCCATGGAGTCTGAACAAAGTTCAAGGACTATTCCCTTTAATTTAGAACAAAAACAGATATCTTATTTTCTGATCTTGTTATCTCTTAGACTTTTTGTCTCTTCCTTAAGGATATGATTTCTCTCTCATCACACTCAATTTGGATCAATGTACAACATGGAAACAAAGTAAAGACTGACAGATTGCTTTCCATGGGGGAGGGGTGGGGTGAGGGAAGTAAGATGGGGGAAATTGCAAAACTCAAATAATATCTTTAATAAAAAATGTGGAAAAAAGACAAAGGAAAAAATAAAACAAATTTACTTAAAAATTAACTAATTGTGTGAATGTGGGTCAACCAATTAACTCTCTGGATCAGTTTCCTCAATTATAAAATAGGATTACTAATATTTTTGTCCTTCACCAAGGAAGAAGACCAAACTGAGACAAATTACAGTTTGTCCTATTATGACTGATCAGAACAATACAAGCTTGGAATGCTTTACCACAAGTTGGGCACAAATAGTCCATGTGAACACCTGTGGTGGGTACTCTAAACTTACCTATGTCACATTTCCTTTGAGCTGCTTCAATTCTGCCTTCCTCATAGAGGGCAATACCCTCACTGATGACAACTTGTCAGGCTGGGCAGATCTATCCCATTATCTTCCATGCTGCACAATTATTTCCAAAGTTCTTAAAAGACACCCTTAGGGTGTCTTGGTATCAATCTTCTGACCCCTTTTGAGTGCTTGTTCTGTGTGAGTTCTCAATAAAGTAGTCTTGGCAAGCATACGTCTTTCATTCTACCACTGTGTCCAGCCCATTGTAGCTGCATTCTCTGTAGGAATGTTGAAATGCTAGGCAATTTAGCTCTAGAAAGGACCTCAGTGTCTGGTATCTTCTCCTGCCAGGTGATTTCAGAATCTTGCTAAGACAATTTAAATAGAAGTGATTCAATTTCCTGACATGGCCCTGGTAGACTTCACAGGCATATAGCAATGAGGTCAGCACAGTGATTCTGTAGACTTAAATTTGGCAGTCAGTTTAATACCTCTTCTCTCCCATATATTCAGTCTCCCAAATACTAAGCTAATTCTGGCAATGCAGGTGCCAACCTCATTTTCAAAATGCACCGCCCTGAAAAGAACACTGACAAGGAAAATGAACTTTTCCACAGTACTCAAAACTTCTCCATTTGCTGTAATCAATGGTTCCACATATGCGTAGTGTGGTCTTGACTGATGGAGCACCTGTGTTTTCTTGGTGTTAATTGTTAGATCAAAATTAGCACAAGCATCATATAATCGATACATACTTTGTTGCATCTCAGCTTAAGAAGCTGCATTAAGGGCACAGTCATATGCAAGCAAAAGATATACACTAGAACTCCATCCACTTTAATCTGGGCTTTTAAACTTTTTAAATTAAAGAATTTGCCATCAGTGCAGCAGCTGACCTTGAGGCCATGTTCATCTTCACTGAAGGTGTGTGATAACAAAGCTGAAAACATCATGCTAAAAAGTATAGGGGTAAGGACACATCCTTGTTTTTTCTCTGTTGGTGACTGGGAAATCTCTAGAACATCATTTATTATCCAGAATCTGGGCATACATGTATCATGAAATTAATGTACAATACTGATGAGATTCTTTGTTTTACCAAAGTTTGACATAAATTTCCATAATCCCTCACAACTGACAGATCATGTTCATATATACAAATACTGTACATAGACCTCTGTTCTGTTCCTGGCATTTTTCCTGATGTAGTCTGGCAGCAAACACTGTATTGAATGTTCCTCAGCCCTTTTTGAAACCACACTGGTTCTCAGGAAGATGACCATTATCCAGAGAAGGACTCTGGTTAGAATCTTACCAGCAATGACTTAAAGAGAATCAACCCTGTTATTGTCTCAGGGGAATATTTTACCTTTATAGAGATGGATGATGGAGGTATCCTTGTATTCTTGCAGGATAACCTCTTCATATATAACCTGTAAAATTTCAGTCCGGTTTTAGATGAGCAGTGGACCTCCCCCTTTGTATATTAACAAAGTTACCTACCTCTCAGGTTCAGATAAGGATCAATTGAGATATTTGCAAAATGTTTATCACAGAGAAAGTACTTAATAAAAATTGTTCCCATCTGCTTGAAGAAATTATATGCTATACACCAAAAAGGATGCTAGGAATGAAAAAGAAAAGGGATAAAAGAGATAGTCTATTTTTTTTTCAGAAGTAGGTTTCTTATCTATATAGTATCTAGAAATGCAATAAGAGTCCTCCTTTGGTATTTTTCCCCTTTGGGCCTGAGTGGCTACTTTTGTATCTTCAACAAACTCTTGCACTATCTTTCTTTGAAGGCTATGAATGCAATGAAGTTATAATATAGTGTATATGTCCCCAATTTTAACTGGATAAGTAATAGATGGCCTGAAATAAGTAAAAAGAAAAAAAAAATTTGTTCTTTTTTCTTCTATACAGGGGAAAGGAACTTGACTATTTGTGCAGATATCAATGCCTTTCTTGTCCAATCAGCTCCTATACTAGATGAACACTAAGGTTAGACAAGTAGTTTGAATTTTCAGAAATGATAATGTCTATCTCTATCTCATGCATACACACATACACATACACATATACACAAACAATTTATATAATATGTGTATATCTATGTATCTATGTGTGTATATATATTATATTTATACACACATATATGGACAAAGAAATGATCACTTATACTCAAATTAAAGACATCCAGTGATGAGATGTTTACTCGCTTTCAAAGTAAGGCATTTGGATTTTGGATAATTTGAATTGTTAGGAAAGATTTCCTTTACCTAATAAACTTAATATTAGCCTTTTTCACAAGACTCACTCTGTACAGTCTCTTAAGTCCATTTTTCTATATTCTAGTTCTTCAAATACCTAAAGAGAACTTTCATTGCCCACCCCCACCTCCCCACACTTATACAACTTATCCCTCACCTTCTGACTTTTCACTTAGAATTTCCAGTTTCTTCACCTGATCATTAAGTGATAAGAATTTGTATTCCTTTGTCATCCATGTACATAGTATACTAAGCCACAGGTATCAAACTCACATAGAAATAGGAGCATTAAACCATATATATATATATATATATATATATATATATATATATATATATATATATATATATATATGACGATCCCTCTGGGCCACCTGTTGTCTTAGTTTTAAAATGTAAGATAGGGTGTCTAAGTGGCGCAGTGGATAAAGCACCGTCCCTGGAGTCCGGAGTAACTGGGTTCAAATCCGTTCTCAGACACTTAATAATTACCTAGCCATGTGGCCTTGGGCAAGCCACTTAACACCATTTGCCTTGCAAAAAATATAATGTTTTATTATGTTTTTATTAAATGCTTTTCAATTCCAATTTAATCAGGAATGTTGGTTACATGTAGTCTGTGGTCCATATATTTAAACCTTTTGTTTTGTGCTGTTTTGGATTGGATTGAATGAATGAATAAACCATCCTCTCTTTTGGAGTGGTGATATTTGCTTTGTTGTCATATCTAGAAATGAGGGTGGTTTTTACTTCTTTGTTAATTCTTCTTAATGGGAATTGAGATTGCCTTTTGAATTCTGACCAACTAAACAAGATTGGCAATTAAAAAGTGACTCCGGGATATGAAACAAAAAATCTTAAAGTCAATGGTTTATATTGACTTTAAAAAGAACAGAAATACCAGGAGGGAAAGCATAAACAACTACAGACAAATACGAATGCCTGTTTCCATAAAATAGTCATCACCATAATTACAGTAATTGCACTTTCAGCCGCAATCTATATTTCATGTAATATTGTACCTTAGTTGAATATGAATAAAAAATTAGCATCTGATTCAGTAGTACAACTAGGCCTCTTGGAAATAGGATGTTTTTTTTTTTTTTAAAATAGTTGATGTAATTTGTAGCTATAATGTAACTCAGAATTTCATTTTTTTCATGAGAATTAAATACATTAGCCCTGAAAGAGAAGAGGAAAATGCAAACCCTACAGCCTGATGATTATGCTAAAATACTAAATTCATTTGCTCATAGGATTTCATAGCTAGAGAGAACTTTAGAGATTACCTAGTATATTTATTTTTATTCTGTATTTGAGAAAAGTTAAACCTAACAAAGTTTATTTCATTCCATGCAATTTTGGATAAAATAAGGGTATAAATTATTTGACCTTTTTCTTTTCCTTTCTTTTTTTGGTCCTAGAATTTGTCAAAGATGGGATTTATTGCAGGTTTTTCTAAATCTAAGAGTTACTCAATTCACAATATTTTGTTCCATATCTCTTTTAGTCTCTTGCATTTAAATTTGTTATCTTAGATATCTCAAAATAAAATGCTATGAGAGATAAAAAACTGGATTTCAATTTAGACAAATCCAATGGACTCCAAAATGGGTTTTGAGACATAAACCTCACAGATGTGTGATCAACTAATTATTAGTTAGGAAAATGTATCATGACTCATATTCCTAGTGATAAATAATTATGAAATTATTCTCAAAAATAAAAAATAAAAACAAATCAAAACAACTCCTTTCATATTAAAAAAAATTCACTATCTCAATTTTCTCTTTACTTTTCAAATCTTCTGTCTTCCCTTATGAGTCAGATTTGGAGCTTCCAAGGCAGTTATAATCTAACAACAATCATGTAATAGATACAGCTGTGCAAGTGCTGTTGGGAAAAATACTCTTCAAATAATGTTTATCTCTGGTTCTCCTTCCAGATCATCTACTGATTTCTACAAACATCCCTTGGAAGATGATATCTGTGTTCCAAGAATTGTTTGCCTTTTTTGATTTTGAGTGGAGTAGTATAGCACAAGATGACCAGTCATAAATATGTAAATAGTTGGTTTCTGTTTCACATGCATTTTTCATTCTATTTTCCCTCAAAAATTCTTTCTCTAAGAACTTTTCCTTTGTGTTAGAGGGGCTTGCATTTCCCCACATCACAACATAATTGTGACCATTCATATTATGCATTTAAAGTTTGTAAACCATATAGCAGGATGTTGGAGTCAGTTTTCCTAACTTGCAAGAACAAGCTGTTAATTTTTTTAGTGTTAGTATTTACACCTCAAAAATCAGCAAATGCTAAAAATCTCAGCTTGATTTATTGTGTTGTTGATTGTCTAAACTGATGCTAGAAATTGGTAGAAAAAATATTAACAATGAAGATTAAATTTTTAGAGTGTTATGTGTATTTTTAGACAGCTGGCTGTTTGACATTTGCTAGCATACTCTCACTATATACTTGTTTATATGCATTCATATACATAGCTACATATATGTATATAATGAATGTGTGTATACATAAATATATATATAAACATATGAGGATTATACATGTATATTTGGAAAGAGAGAAAGGAGAGAGAAAGAATGTGTGAGAGAGAGAAGTGGAGTAAGGGAGAAAAAGAGAAAGATATATATGTATGCATGTATATCAATCTTGACAACTTTTTGATGCAAGGTTTATGTTTATAACTTTATGTGTGAGGACACAAATATTGAGAAAGGTTAAGTGACTTACACAAGGTCATATAGATAGTAAATGTCTGAATTAGCATTTGAAATCACTTCTTCTGAAATCACTTCATTACTGCAAATACAGATCTCTATCCTCTGTACCACTTAACTTCAATGCCTAATTCTTCCATGGTTCATATATACAATTAATTGTCAAATCTTATTATTTTTCCACCCAGAGCTTTTCCATCTGTTTCCTTTCTCTACTCAGATAAATTTAAGACCTTTTCTTACTTATTGTGAGAGCTTCCTAATTGATACCCTTGCTTTAAGCTATCCACCATCTCCAATACATTCTTTTATTTATATATTTATTTATTTTGGGGGGTTTTTTTGCAAGGTAAATGGGGTTAAGTGGCTTGTCCATGGCCACACAGCTAGCTAATTAAGTGTCTGAGACAAGATTTGAACCCAGGTACTCCTGACTCCAGGGCCGGTGCTTTATCCACTGCACCACCTAGCTGCCCCTCCAACACATTCTTAATGTAACTGCTAGAAGTATGTTCCTGAAGTAAATTCTAACCATTTCATTAACCTACTCAATAAATATCAGGAGCTACCTATTGACTCTAAAATCAAATTTTTCATCTTTATCTTTCTTCAGTTAAATTTCAATATTCATTTCATAACATATATACTTATACATATGTATGTATGTATATAATTCACAAGTAAATAAAAACATAGTAGGAGGATATGTAATAAAAATATTGGGTGGAGCCAAATCAGAGGAGTAAAGGCAGGAAATCCCAGAATCTCTCCCCCAGACCTCTCCAAATGCCTTTCAATAATGACTCTAACCAAATTTTTGAGTGACACAGTCCACAGAAAGATTGAATGAAACAATTTTCCATCTCAAGAAAACTAGGAATATCCGTGGGCAGGTTCTGTTGCACAGATATTGGGAATGGCCACAGCACAGCCTGGGCCACTCTAGAATGTACCAACTCCATCCATCCAGGAACAACCTGCAGGGTGTCTTGGACCAAACAACAGGGGCAGTTTCCAGACCTCTCAGTCTAGGAATTTTCAAAGAAAACTTGGAAGTTGGGAAAACTTCATGAAAATTATGCTGCACCATAGTGAACTAGGAGCCTAGACCAGCACAGGCCCCAGTACTGCCTTGGCCCAGGTTTTTGAGTCACCCAGCAGCTGCGTCCAGAGTCCTTAGTCCATGGAACAAAAGGGGGTTGAGGTCTTTCTGATATCCCTGGGCAGGACTCTGTTGCTTTGCTCATACTCAGATCCAGGGCATAGTCTGGGGCCCCATACTGCTATATAAGAGCAGGGATTCTCCTCATGCTTCCAAGGCAGAGTGGAGTTCTTATATCATCGATAGACCAGAGCCCAGATCAGGAGAGATCTCTTAAGATTTTGAAGGAATTGAGGCCTTTAGGGTGAGTATCCCTGAAAACAGCTGCAAAAAACCCTCAAAAATGTGAGACAGGGCATCATCCATCCTGGAAGCACTACTGTACCTTAACAAAGAGGTAAATTCAAGTCATAGACAAGAGAAATGAGCAATTTCCAGAGGAAAAATAATTTGACCATAAACAATTACTTTGGTCCCATGGGGGACAAAATATGCATTCAGAAGAAGACAATGTCAAATGTTTTGCATCCAAAACCTCCCAGAAAAAGAAGAGAAATGAGAGCAATGTAGGAAAATCATGAAAACCAATTCAGCAACTTGGTGAAGGAAATACAAAAAAGTACTGAAGAAAATAACATCTTAAAAACCAGTTTAGGTTAAATGGTGAAATAAGTCCAAAATGTCAATGAGTAGAAGAATACCTTTAAAAAATGGTTAGATAGAAAAGGAAATATAAAAGCTCCCTGAAGAAAATAATTCCTACAAATGAAGAGTGGTGCTAACGGAGACATGATTTAGTGAGAAATCAAGTAAAAATTAAAGAAAAACCAAAAGAATGAAAACAGAATAAAATGTAAAATATCTCAATGGAAAAAAACAAATTGGAAGAAAAGATCCAGAAGAGATAGTTTAGAAATCATCAGTCATGACCAGGAAAAGAACATAGACCTTATTTTTCAAGAAATTATCCAGGATATCCTAGAAGCAGAAGATAAAATAGAAATTGAAAGAATTCATCAATTACCTTCTAAAAGATTTCCAAATATGAACTGCCAGGAATATTATAGTGAAATTTCAGAACTCCCAAGTCAAGGAGATAACATTATAAAAAGTCATGAAGAAACTCTTTAAATATCATGAAACTACAGTCAGAATTGCACAGGCTTTAGCAACATCTACATTAAGGACTCACAGGACTCAGAATATGATATTATGAAAGGTAAAAGAGTTTGGATTACAACTGAGAATCAACTACTCAGCAAAATTGAATATACTGTTTCAGGAGAAAAGATAAATATTCATTGAAATAGGGGACTTTCAAATTTTCCTGTTGAAACAACCAGAGCTGAACAGAAAGTTTGATCTTCAAGTACAGGACTCAATTGAAGCATAGCAAGGGTGGAGGGGAAGGGCAAATTAAGAGGAATTTAATGCTTGTATGCCTACATGGGAAGATGATACTAAAAACTCATATGAACCTTCTCATTTCTTAGAGCAGTTAGAAAGATCTTTTATAGATGAGGTACAGGAAGGAGCTGAATATGAAAGTATAATATATTATAAAGATGGAGTTAGTGGGCAAGAAAGGAATGCACCGAGAGAAAAGAAAAGGAGAGGTAGAATTTGGTAAGTTATTGCACATAAAAGAGGTAAGAAAAAACTTTTGCAGTGGAGTGGAAGGGGAAGGTGAGGGAGAATGAGTGAGTCTTCATTTTCATTGGAAGTGGCTCAGAGAGGAAGTGATATACACATTCAAATGGGTATAGATATCTATCTTACTCTAGAGGAAAAAAAGGAAAGAAAAGGTATGGGTGAAAGGGGACAGGGGGAGGAGAAGGGATATGTAGGTGATAGAAGAAAGGAGATATCATGGGAGAGGGTAGGCAGATAAAACACATTTTTGAAGGGGGACAGGGAGAAATGAGAAAGAGAATTGAATAAATGGGGGTGAGAAGGAATAGGATGGAAGGAATTACAGGGACCAATAACAACTGTGGGAAAAATATTGTTCCCTGTAATTCCTTCCATCCTATTCCTTCTCACCCCCATTTATGATAAAGAAACATATTCATCTCAATTACAGAGCTGATGGAATCTGAATTCATATTGAAGTATACCTTATTCTCACTTTATTTTTCTTAGGTTTCTGTATCTTTGTGCAGGGAAAGGGGATTACTTTTATAGTAAGACTATTGTAATATTTCATAAAAAATAAAAAAAATAAAAATATTGTTATGTAAGATCAAAATGTAGAGAGAACATTGATATTTTCTAACTTCCTCATTTTTCAAATGAGGAAATTCAGTGTTTGTGAGATGATAAATTTTCCAATCATGCTGGAGGTATAGAGCCAGAATTCAAATCCAAATCTTCTTATTACAAGTCCCACAAAATCTCTTTCCCTCTTATATTAAAAATCTTACATTAGAGGTAGAAATTCAGTTTAGCCAAAGAGTGCTAACAAATATTGTACCAGAACACATACCATGCATTTACTAAATATGTATAGTATTGCATTGAATTGATTTAAATTGAAATTAAATTATAAGGGAACAAATATTAAGAGGATTTCTACTTTGTTATTCTCATTTCACAAGACATTTATATTTTAAGGTTTTTTCAATTGATTATGCTTGAATAATTATGGTATTCTTCATCAATAATCTCAAACTCCTTCACATTTACTCATCCTGTTACCCTTGCAAAATTATTTCCATATATTATTTTTTTTCTCAAAGCAGTGGGATTAAGTGACATGCCCAGCATCACACAGCTAGTTAATTATTAATTATCTCAGGTCAAATTTGAACTCAGGTCTTCCTGACTTCTGGGCTGGTGTTCTATCCACTGTACCACCTAGCTTCCCCTATAAATTTTTTTTTAGTTTTTTGCAAGGCAAATGGGTGTTAAGTGGCTTGCCCAAGGCCACACAGCTAGGTATTTATTAAGTGTCTGAGACCGGATTTATTGCTTTATTATTATATTTTATTTTTTCCAATTGCAAGCAAAGATAGTTTTCAATATTCATCCTTTTGTAAGATTTTGAGTTTCACTTATTTTTTTCTTTCCCTCCCCACTCATCTTGGCAGTATGTAATCTGATAGAGGTTGAACAAACACAATCATGTTTTACATATTACATATTTCTTTATTGGTAAGGTTATGAAAGAAGCATCAGAACAAAAGGAAAAATATGAAAAGAAAATAAAAGAAAAACATAAAAGAATTTTCAAAGTGGAAAGGCTTGCTCTGCCTTCAGATTGCATGCTTCTCCCCCCACACCACTCGCCCATATGGATGGTATTTTCTGGTATTTTCCATCACAAGTCTTTAGGATTTTCCTTGATAATTGAACTGCTGGAAGGAGCTAAGTCAATCATAGTTGATTATCTCACAACATTGCTGTTAATGTGTATAATGTTCTTCAGATACTCTTGCTTCATTTATCATTAGTTCATGGGAGTCTTTCCAGGCTTTTTTCAAGTCTACCCACTCATGACTTTTTACAGAACATTAGTACTCCTTCACATTTATGTACCATATTTTGTCCAGCCATTCCCCAATTAATGCACATGCCTTAAATTTCCAGTTCTTTGCCACTTCAAAAAGAGCTGCTATAAATAATTTTGAACATGTGATTCTTTTATCTTTTAATGATCTCTTTTCAATATTGACACCTTAGAGGTTATTGTTGGATCAAATGATGTATCACAATTTTATTATCCTCTGGGAATATTTTCAAATTGTTCTCCAGAAAACAACTCATCCAACAGCACATTACTGTCCAAGCTTTTCCACATCTCTTCCAATATTGAAAATTTCTCTTTTTTTTGTCATTTTAGTCATTCTAATAGGTGTGAGGTGGTAAGTCAAAGTTGTTTTAATTTGGATTTCTCTAATTAATGATTAAGAACATATTTCATATGATTATAGATAGCTTTAAATTCTTCATCTGAAAACTGCCTGTCCATATGTTTTGACTATTTATCAACTGGAGAATGATTTATATTCTTATCTGTTTGACTCAATTCCCTGTATATATTTTAAAATTCAGTCCTTTATAGGGCAGTTAGGTGGCACAGTGGATAGAGTACTGACCCTGGAGTCAGGAATTCAAATTTGACCTCAGACCTTAATGATTGCCTAGCTGTGTGACCTTAGGCAAGTCACTTAACATCATTGCCTTAAATAAATAAATAAAAATTTTAAATTTTAGAAAAAGAATTCAGTCCTGTGAAAATTGTTTCCTATCTTTCTATTTTCCTTCTAATTTACTTGTATGGGTTTTATTTCTGCAAAAACCTTAATTCAATATAGTATTTTGCAATTTATAATGTTTTCTATCTTTAGTTTGTCATGTACTCCTTGCCTCTCAACCAATTTTACAGTTAAATTATTCCTTGTTCTCATAGTTGTTTCTTGTCCTTTGTTATCAAAGATCAAAATGACATCACTATGTTTGAGATAAAATTATAGTGTGTCCTACTGTGGCTGATCAGACAATACAGGTTCAGAATGCTCTGACGCAAGTTTGTCACAAATAGTACATGTGAACATCTGTGGTGAGTACTCTAAAATGACAGATGTCACATTTCCTTTGAGCTTCTTCAATTCTGCCTTCCTAATAGAATGCAGCACCCTCACTGATAAGAGCACACCAATGTCTACCATGCTGTAGAACTGATTCTAAAGATCATCAATGAGATCTTCAGGGTGCCTCAGTATTGCTTCTTCTGAAACCCTTGTGAAAGCTTGCCCTGTGTTAGTTCTACACAAAATAATTTTGGGGGATTTTTTTGAAATATGTACATCAGCATTCTAACAATGTGTCTAGTCCATCATAGGTGCACTTTCTTTAATAATGCTGGAATGCTAGGCAGTTTAGCTCCAAAAGGACCTCAGTATGGTATCATCTTTATTTCTAAATCTTGGACGATTTTAACCTTATCTTTATAAAAAGTCTGAGATGTTAGTCCATGCTCAGTTTCTGCCATACTATTTTCTAATTTTCCAAGCAATTTTTGTCAAATAATAAGTTCTTTTCTCAGAAGCTGGATTCTTTGACTTTATCAGAAAGTAGATTACTATACTCTTCTTTCTCTCCATATCCTTCCTCAACAATGTTTTGCTTCTGACCAAGTCCTGCCTCAATTTGCCTCCCTTTTCTTAATGCTTCTTTGTTTTCTGCCTGCTTGATCTGTTTATATTTCCCTCTCTTTTCTCTTCTATGAGCCCCTCCTTCCCCTTTGTTTCTTTTTTCCCCTCCTACTTAACTGTAGAGTAGGATAAATTTCTAAACCTAATTGTGAATGTATATTATTCCTTCTTTGAGCCTAATCCATTGAGAGTAAGATTTACTCACTGTTTACACTCTCCCTTCTTTTGTTTCTCTTCATGTGGTGCTGCTTAACATCTATTATCTCTGCCTTCTTCTCCCAGTATAATCCTTCTTTATGTCTTGTTCTGTACATGACTTTTACCCATACCCTCTAAGTGTACTCTTTTCATCTCTCCTAATAGTAATATAATTCTCAAGAGTTATACCCCTAGATCATAAAATGAGTTTCTGTCCACACCCACTAAATATACCCCTTTCAACAGTTTTAACATAATGGAAATTCTCAAGAGTTTTAAGATTCATTACATAGTAGTTGATTTATACCCACAACCTTTTCCTAAGCATGCTCCTTTCAACTGTCTTTATGGAAATATAATCATTAAGAGTTACAAATATCATCTCATTATAGTCAATTTGTATCCACATTCTCTAAGTATTCTCTTTTTAACTGTACTAATAACTCTCAAGAGTTATAAGTATGATCTTTCCAAGCAGGGATGTCATAATAGTTTAGTTTTATATTTTTTTGGCAAGGCAATGGGATTAAATGACTTGCTAAAAGTCAACAGCTAGGTAATTATTAAATGTCTGAGGTCGCATTTGAACTCATGTCCACCTGCACCTGACTCCAGGGCAGGTGCTCTATCCATTGCGCCACCTAGGTACCCCAAGAGTTTTGTTTTATTAACTAACATATTTTTTGTATCCATTTACTTCTTTATGCATCTCTTGAGTCTTGTATTTTAAATTGAATTTTCTGATCATTTTATCAGATAAATTTGAAAGGTTTTTATTTCTTTGAAAATCCATCTTTTCCCCTTAAAGAATAACCAGGTAGATTATTCTTGGTTAGGATATGTGATTTTACCTTCCAGAATATCATACTCTAGGTCCTCTGATTCTTGAATGTTAAAGCTATGAAGTCTTGTGTTATCCTGACTGTAGCTCCCTGGTTTTTAAATTGCTTCTATTTATCTGTTTGCAGTATTTTCTCCTTGACCTGATATTCTAAAATTTGGTTGTAATATTCATTAGAGTTTCTTTCTGAAGGTGATCAATGAATTATTTAAAGAACTATGTTGTGTTCTTCCAGGATAATAAGTGATTTTTTTTTTCTTGATAATTTTTGAAAGACATTGTCCCAATTTTCATGCACATTAAATAATTTGTAAATTATCTTTCCTGGATCTATTTTCCAGGTTGGTCATTTTCTCTAAGAAATACTTTCCCTTTTCTTCTATTTTTCCTGTCTTTGGGGTTTGTATGATAGTATCTTGATGTCTCTTAGAGTTATTAGTTTCTAAATGTAAAATTCTAAATTTTAGGCTTTATATTCTTCAGTTAGATTTTATTTTTATTTTTCCATTTGACCAGTGCTGCTTTCAAAGATATTCTTTTCTTCAGTTAATTTTTGTGTTACTTTTTCTAATTTTTTTAGTTCCCCTGCACAACTATCATTTTCTTTCTCAATTTTTCTTCTTCCCTTCTTTGGTCTTTAAAATTCTTTTCACATCTCAGCAATTCAGAGACCTAGGGCATACATCTTAGACCAGCTATTTCCATTCAGAGGAAGGAAAAGAAAACAAAACAAAATAAAAAACCCCTCCAGAATTTGATGAACACTTTATAAAAATCATCTCTTATGTATCTCTTTCACTTAATCCTAATTTCTCATCCAAATATGACAGATCTGTAAACACGTCTATTAAAATATGTATGTGTGATGCTAACCTGTCTGTTCACTGCTGAGGGGAATGGGGTGTGGGAAGGCAGGTGGAAGGAAATTTTATAACTTAAAAATGTACATGTGCATATGAATAAAAAAAATTTAAATTTCTAAAAATATAATTCTTTTCGATCATGTGCATAAGTCCTCTTTGTATATGAGATCAATTTATAATCCCTTTCGAGCTTTGTATGTGAACATCTCTAATCTGCTTTACTCTTCTGAGGTCCCTGTCACATTAACAATAGTTTTCCATGTTAGAGCTCTCTTTTTTCCTTATTTTTGAAGTTGGCTTCTGCTTGTAGGACACAGGGCTTTATCCCTAGTTTTTTGTGTTGGGGTTCTGGGCATGATCCCTGGCTTTCTGCTATGGCATCTCAAGTGCAGTTTACTCCCTGCATCAGGGTAATCAAACCTAGTTCTGTCTCATGCACCAGCATTTTAAGACTTGAACTTTTCTCTGAGCTTCCTTGGGGCCTCATTGCTGGCTTGCTGTACCTCTGACCTGCCAACCTCTGACATGATCTATGCTGTGGCTGAGATCTTCCCATCTCTCACACTTACACTGGACTTCACTCCATTTTTATCCATGTGAAACAGAGCTTTCCTAAAGTTTCTCCAAGATATCTTGGCTGAAAAGTTGTTTCACTTTGCTTTTTGAGAGTTCTGTCACATTAGTATCTGTTTAGAGGTTTCATTTAAGGAAAAGCACCAGAATCTTCCTAGATTCTCTCCATCATATTGACTCCACTCCATTGAGCTCTGGTTGTCCTTTTTAAGGAAATATCTGGGCTACTTCCATTGTTATCTAATTGGGAAGTGTTGTATTAAATTATGAGTTTTAGGAATAAGCTTGGAAAGTGTATACTTTTATTCCAAAGGGATATGACTGATTTCTGCCTTAGGTTTGAAATCTGTACCTGCATCTGAATAATGGTATGAGCTTTTAGACTCAGTTCCTTTCAAAGCAACTATTGCTTCACTGTGATGGGACTGCAGTCTCTCCTTTAATTGGGGATCTTGTTATGCCTTGTCAGACTGGCTTAGATGCTAAAACTGAAACCCTATTCTGCTCCAAGGGTCAGAACCATGCTACCACTGCTTCTGAACTATGTTTTCTTGATACACTTTCCAGGCTTCCTTCTTTAGGGGAACTGCTACCTTCTCAGTCCACCCTGGACTTGTGAAAACTGTGTTTTCAAGAATAGTATTAACCCTTTATGAGTCTGGTTGTAACCTGGTGTGAGTCTGGGATCTCCTCTTACCCTGGTGCCTAACATCTTCCTGGAGACAAGTTTTTTAACATGCTTCATGCTCCGTGTCTTACCTTTTCCTGGGCATCTCTTTTCTGTCTTCTATGTCCAACTAGCCTGGAGAAATGACTCACTATGATTTTTTTCCTGGATTTGGATTCAGTCTAGTACATTTTCTAGAGCTGTTTGGAGGGCAGTTTGGATATCCTTCTTCCTACTATACTGAAAATTCAGCTCAACTATCTGACAATAATCTTAATTCTCTTTCTCCTCATTCTTGTCCTAATAGCTATAAAGATTCCCATGTCTCCTCCATTCTCATGAAATCCTCACTTGATCAATCAATCCCCCATAACTTGTTCATATCTCCTGTCTTTTGTCACAAAATTCCTTCAGAAAGCTATCTGCAATAAGAACTTGTCCTTCCTTTTCTCTAATTCTTAAACCTTTCAAGCTAACCTCATCATTTAACCAAAACTGTCCTCTCCAAAAAAAATATTAATCATTTCTTAATTCCCAGATTCTCAGTTTTCATCATTTTTGGCATCTTTACAGACTTTAACACTCTTAATAACCCTCTTCTTGATGCTCTCTTTTCTCTAGGTTTTAATTTAACTATTCTTGATTCTCTTCCTAACTCTGTTATTACTCTACTGGATTTTTATCCATATAACACTCACTAATTGTTAAGTCCCCAGGGCACTATCCTAGACTCCCTTCTTTTTTTCTCTATATGCTATTTCACTTATTGATCTCATGATCTCCCAAGAATTCAATTGTTATGTCTGTATTGATGATTCTCAATTCTATTTGTGCAGCCCTCCCACCTAACATCAAGCTTCTTATTTGAACCTGAGTGTTCTAATTGAAAGGAATCATCAATGATGCTATCTACCCAAAGAGAGACAGCTGATGAACTCTAAATGCATTTTGAAACAGATATTTTTACTTTATTTATTCTTATTGTGTCTCATTCATTTATCTGTATTTTATTTCTCTGTATTATGCAACATGGCTAATGTGGAAATATGTTTTACATTACTTCACATGTTTAATTGATATTTTGTATTTTTACAAAAAGAGAAGAATGAAAAGGGAGAGAGAAAATTTGGAATCAATTTTTAAAAGAATTATAAAAAAATATAAATTATAAGTAAAAACATTTTAAAATGTAACTAGACATCTTAAACACTACCTACTTAAAACTAAACTAAATTCATTATCTGCCCCCCCCAAAAAAAGCTTTTTCCTCTTCGTAATTTCTCTATTACTGTTGATAGGAATAGTGCAATGCTCCCATTCACCATATTTATAACCTAGATGTCATCCTTGACTCCTTATTCACTTCTTTCTAGATTCAATTAATTGCCATGTATTGTTGTTTCTATCTTCATATCATCTCTCACATCCCTCTTTTCTCCTCTTTTTCAGGCCTTTCTAACCTTTATGACTAAACTATTGAAACAAATTACTCACCTTGGACAAAGTTTCTTTTTTCCAAGTTAAGACTGCTCATACCATTCCTCTAGTGCCTCCTTCCAATAAACTCTAGTACCCCCTTTCAGAGTAAAATTATAATATTTTCTGACTTCATTTTTAGATTTTTGCAAGCCACATGAGGTTAAGGGGCTTGCCCAAGCCACACAGCTAGGTAATTTTTAAGTGTCTGAGACTGGATTTGAACCCAGGTACTCCTGACTCCAGGTCTGGTGCTTTAACTACTGTGCCACCTAGCCTCCCCCTATTCTCTGACTTTAAACATCATTCTTTTTTTTAAGTTTTTGCAAGGCAATAGGGTTAACTGGCTTGCCCAAGGCCACACAGCTAGGTAATTATTAAGTGTCTGTGGCCTGATTTGAACTCAGGCATTCCTGACTCCAAAGCCAGTGCTCCAACCACTGTGCCACCTAGCCACCCCTAACATCATTCTTAATCTGGTTCCTTCCTACCTTTCTTTCTTATATTTTTCTCTCCTTCAAATTCTCTGACATCCAATGAGACAAGAATTCTTGTTCTTTGCATAGGATATGCTATCTCCCAACTCTTAAGCATGTTTACTGGTTGTCTGCTATGCCTGGAAAAAAAATCTCTCCCTTAATCTATTTTTACCAGTTTTCCTCACATCTCGACTGAAGTTTCATCTTCTGTGAGAAACTTTCTCCTTTGCTTCAAAGACTATTAGATCCACATTAGATCTACACACATCTCTCTATGTTCATATACACACATATATACATCTGTAAACATGTATGTCATATATTATTTGTATATATGTATGTATATTTGCAAATATGTTAGTTGTGCATATGAAATCTAATTGTTTATATATCATATCCTTTATTAGATTGTAAGCTCTTTGAGGACAGGAACCAGTTCTTGGCATGTTGAAAACATCTAAGAAATACTTGGTGACTGATTTCTGCTACACTGTTGTGAGGATAGTTTACTTGGCTCTAACCTTATCTCACAAACAGTTGGGTTGTTTATTTCCATATGCCCTCCACCCCAGGCCACCATCAGGCCTATGCCATCTTTCAAGGTATACCTGCCCAGAAAAATGAGCCAGAGGAGGTGAAATAATAAATGCTGAAAGGAACTTGATAGAAGTTGATGTTTATACATTTGCCTTGACTTCCATCTCTACCTATATCCAACAATCATTTTAAGGAACACAAAGCAAAAATAAAAACAGTTGGCAAAAAGTAGTGAAATGGTGGCAATCACTACTAATTTGATGCACCATTCACTGACTCAGTGTTTTTCTTTACAGATCTGCTTCCTCCCATTATGTATGCTATCAAGAATTGGGATTAAGATCAGGCAAAGTAAGCAGTTACCTAGGGTAGAGTGTGCAGATGTGCAAAATGATGAAAGCCTAAATATTTAAAAAAATAAATGAACATATTTTAATCTGAAGAAATTTTTCTCTCCAAAGCATTCAAGCATTTATTGGGACAAGTCAAGTTATATGTGTAAAGGGGAAGCCACAGTTTCCAATCCTTGCCTTTGTCACAAAAATAAATTCTTCCAGTTCTGATGCATTAATTAATATTTTTAGATGATGTTTGTGTGCACATGTGTATGTGTGCTTTATTTTTGCTTCTGCCTTCCATTCTCCTGTTTAATGCAGGTGACATTTTTCAATGGCTTCTTAATATTTTTTAAAAAAGTAATTGCATGTGACACTTATCTCAAAATCTTTTAGTCCTTGTAGATGTGTCTAGTGTTTGTTATTATTTAGTCATGTTTTTAGATCTACAGTATTTGTGATGATTTTGCTTAATGAATTCCTGTAGTTATGCAACTGGAAGGCATCCATGGTGATGGACATACCATCCAGAAATCAGTTTCTAAAATGAGACCTCTTAATGCAATGATAGACTAGTCATAGTTGCTATTGCTTCCAATTTATTTCTTTGCCAATGCTGAAAGCTTTCTCTGCTCCACATTAAACTCTGAGAGGGAAATTTCATTAAGGAAAAAAGATGAAATTATCATGTCTGAGGAAAGTTTTCTTGAATGTCATTAATCTTTTGGGTAACATCTGACAGTATACGGTATTTCCACTATAATAATAAAATGTCTTTTTAAAACTATATTTAACCCTCTAATTTGTACCATAAATGGAAATTGAGAATATATGGTCCTAGTACTGAAAGTATAAACAGACATACAAATATCGGTACTGAAAGACACTGTATTTTATAGTCTCTAGGGTGGGGTTGACTAAATGGACATCTCCCAGCAAAATTTGTCACAGGTAACATGGGCCTGCCCAGGGCAGCAAGAAGAGACCCCAGTGCAATTGTGGCAGTGTGAGGCTGGGGACTTACCTGAGAAAGGAGTTTTCTATGTACATAGTAGACAGAAGGGGAGAGCTGTTGTGCAACTGCCCAGGACACCCATTCTAGGGTGGAAGCCCGCATCTTTCCAGCTGAGATACCCCCCTCATTCTTGTGAGAGGTCCTGACATTCTCCAGCACAAAAACAGAAACAGCCCTGGCATTTCTTGGGGGCTTGCCCCAAGACCAGGGTTCAGATGTCAGATCTTCCCCAACAATGATTACACAGAGACATCCTGTGGCCTTTCTATCCTGAGGACCAGCCCAGATTGTGCAAGGACAGCCCAGATCCAGCTCCAGGCTTAGTGAATAGGTCACTGACACGAACAACATAGACAATCCAGAGAAAGCTTCTGACATTCCTTACTGCCTGGTCCACTGAGTAAGCCCTTGGAGTTTCTAAGTCCAGTGTGCAAGTTCTCTAGGAGTCTAAAGAGCCATGATCTGCAAAATAACCCCTCCCCAACAGAAGACCCTGGGGAAAGGTGTCAAAATGAAGAAAGATTAGCAGAAAGCTAAGGATACTAGCTCAGAAATGGAAGATTGAAAGGATAAAGCTTCAGAGAAGAATATGAATTGGTATCTAGTCCAGAAAGACTTCTTACAAGAGATCAAAAAGGAGTTAAAAAATCATATGGAAAAAGTGGGGAGAACTGCAAGGAAGAATTAATACTATGTAAGAAAAAAATTATTCAAATGCCAAATGGAAATTATTCCCTTAAAAACACAATAGGGCAATTGAAAAAACAAAACAACTACTTCAAAAATAAAATCAACCAATTGGAAAAAGAGATGCAAAAGGTAAATGAAGAAAATTCTTCACTAAAGTTAGATTGGGATCTGTGGAAACTAATGACTTTTCAATAAACAAAACCAGATGCAAATAACTGGGAAAATATTATTGCTCATGGATAGACTGAGCTAATATAATAAAAATGGCAATTAGTGCCATACCAATCAAACTTCCAAAAAAGTTACTTAGTGAACCAGGAAAAAAAAGAGCAACTAAATCCATATAGAGGGGGAAAAAAGGTGTAGAATATCAAGTGAGTTAATGAAAAATTGTGAAAGAAAGTGGCCTAGCCATAACAAGTACAAAATTATAATATAAAGTACCAGTTATCCAAACTGTCTAGTTCTGGCTAAGAAATAGAATGATGGAGCAGTAGAATAGATTAGGTATAAAAGAGAGAGCAGGAAATGACTACAATGATCTCTTGCTTCAAAAACCTAAAGCCTTCAGCTTCTGGGATAAGAATTTACTTTTCAATAAAAACTGGAAGACAGTGTGGTAGAAACTAGAAATAAATTAACATCTCATATTCTATACTAAGATAAGGTCAAACTGGGTGCATTATTTAGACATAAAAAAGAATATCATAAGTCAATTAGGAGAACAAGGAATACGTTACCTGACAGATCTACATAAAGGGAAGCAGTTTATGGCCAAAAAAGAGGTAGAGAACAGTATAGAAAAACAAAATTTAATTGTGATTACATTAAATTAAAAATTTTTTGCATAAGCAAAACCATTGTTATCAAGATCAAAAGTAAATTTTGTAATTTAGCAATATGCATAGGTAAGTGGATTAATGTTAAAAAATGTAACATATATTTGGAAAAGTAAAACAGCAATAAAAATAAAAAAATTAAAAAATATAGTAAATTGGGAAACAATTTTTATAAGTAGTGATTCTGTAAAATATATAGCAGACTGTCATACTTACAAAGAAACAAGTCATTCCTCAATTGAAAAATGGTCAAAGGATATGAAAAGGCAATTCTCAGACAAAGAAATCAATGCTATCTTATCATTTGAAAAATTGCTCTAAATCATTATTGATTAGTGATATGTAAATGAAATCATCTCTAAGGTACTACCTCAAACTTCTAGCACTGGCCAATATGATCATATAGTATAATGAACAATGTTGAAGAAAATGTGGGAAACCTAAGACACTTAAGTATTGCTGGTGGAGCTGTGAACTGATCCAATATTTCTGGAGAGCAATTTGGAATTATGCTCAAAGGTCAAAAAAATAAATGTGTATACCCTTTGATCCAATAATACCACTACTGGGTCTGTTTCCTTAAGAGATCATGAAAAAGGCATAAAAATCCCACATGAACAAAAATATTCATTGAAACTCTGTAGTGGCAAAGGATTGGAACCTGGAGAATTCCCATCACTTGGGAATGACTGAACAAATTGTTTTATGTGTGTGTGTGTGTGTGTGTGTGTGTGTGTGTGTGTGTGTGTGTTTGTGTGTGTATGTGTTTGTGTGTGTGATGGAACAAAATTTTTCTATTAAAAATCATGAGGGATGGGATTTCAAAGAAGTCTGGAAAAGCTTGCATGAACTGATGATGGGTGAGATGAACACAACCAGAACATTATACACACACCAACAACAACATGTTGTTGATGATCAGTGCAATCAGTTCATTCTATCAGTGCAATATTCAAGGTTAACTTTAGGGAATGGAATGCAGAATACCATCCGTATCCAGAGAATGAACTGTAAAAATTAAATGAAAATCAAAGATTATCATCGTCAATATTTAAATACTGTCTAATGTACTATGTAATTTTGTTTTATCTTAATGTTTTCTTTCTTCCTTTTGGATGTTTCTTCTCACATAACACATTTGATTTCCATCTATGCTTATTGTGCTTGCAAATGTGCTGCCTCACCTAATTGCCTTCTGTTGAGAGAATCAGGAAGAGAGGGACTGAGAAAAACTGTAAAACTAAAAACCTTGCAAAAAAAAAAGATTGGTATCTACCACTGTGTGTCATTAGAAACTACCACTATATGTCATTAGAAAAACAAATCAACCTTTGGGGTGAGAAGTAAGAGATGAAGATAAAGAAAAGTACCATATTTCCCCATGTTTAAGACAAACCCTTTTTTTCAAAAATTTGGGGTCTAAAATCCGGGAGTGTCTTCTACAATAGTTATAGTTTATTTTTATTTACATTTCCTGCTTTTTTCCATGCTTCTTGTCTTTGCACTCATCGTATCACATTTGTTACCAGTATATTAGGCTATGTTTTGCCACATTCTGCCCAGAAATAACTCAGAAAAGATTTTCAAATGGTGCTAAATTCAAGTTCAAAGTGATTCAGTTTTCAAAAGTGAATGGAAATTGTGCTGCTGAATGTCATTTTGGTCTTCCTCTAACTGAAAAAATAATCCAAGACTGACTAAGGGTGGAAGAAACCTTACTGAAAATGCCCCTGCAGAAGAAGGCCATGAGAGACAAGTCAGTCAGATAACCTGATCAAGAAAGGGAATTAAAGAAATGGATTGAGGAGCAAAGGAAAGTTCTGTGTCCACAAAGATGCTTCAGCAAGATCAAGAAGAATGGCAGATGAAAAAGAAGTGACTAATTTCAAAGGAGGACACAATTCATGCTTCATGTTTATGAAACAGAATGAACTAAGCATGTGTCCATTGACCAGACTTGCCCAAAAGGTGCCTGAAAGCTTTGAGCAAAAGGTCCTTGAATTTCATGATGAATAAAACTTGAGTTCAATATCTTGATGCAATAATTTTTTGTTCAAATTTCAGGAACCAAATTAAGGTGTATCTTATGCATGGAAGTATCTTAAACATGGTGAAATATGATAGATGTCAGTGAATCAGTAAGTAGAAAAAGTAGAAAGACTTGGTGCATTGTAGGGAAAGAGTTAATTTAGTAAGGATTGCAGGGCAACATAATGCTAAGGAATGCAAAACTAGAAATTGGTCCCCAGCTGTACTGCTGCATGAAATTGGTGCACTGAGATTGGGATACTCAGTCCTGGACTTGAACAGAATGACTTCCCTAGCAGTATGAAGCAAGCTGCCTCTCATGTTCTCATGTGGCAGTTGCCACGATCTTATCACAGCCACCCTCTCCCCAATTTGCACACCTCTGCTGAGAAAGGGGTGGGGAGAGAGAGAGAGAGAGAGAGAGAGAGAGAGAGAGAGAGAGAGAGAGAGAGAGAGAGAAGGAGTTTGATTTATAGCTCTACTTTTGCATACAGACATTTATTCAACTATACAAACATTAAATACGTAAATTAAGCTAGTAAGCAAAGCATTTGCATTTATGTGCAAGCAGTACACTTATAATTAAGTTATGAAGACATTGAGGAAAATATGTTTCTGCAGCAGAATTTGTACATACTTAAGATAATATGTTTAGGGAATCACAAATTAGGTCAATTTAAATACTTTCTCTAGCTTCATGATTCTAAAACACACTGATCTCTTAAAAAAATGGATTGTTAATGCAATTTTGGATCTTTTCTCAGCATTTTTCCTTAAATAAAACTTATAAATTTGGGAAATTATACCTTATATTTATAGAGAAATTTAGAGTTTTTAAAAATTGTTTTCACAATCATTTGATCCCCACTATTATTTTCCTCATTTTCTCAAAGAAACCATTGACTCAGAGAGATGAAGTACTTTTTCAGAGATCACAGAGTTATTGTCAGTGTCTTGAATTTTGTTCTCATGACTAACAGTTTTCCTAGTAAAATAAAATTTTACTTTCCTAGACATTTCAAATCCTTCCTATCAAGATCAGTTCAGTAGAGTAATATTTGGGAATTGGCTTCAAAGAAATATCTGAATCAATACTAATCATAAGTATGAATGTTGTTTTCCATAATAATATAGATCTTTCTCTTTGAAAGTATTTCCATTACAAGAAATAAATTAATTGGAGACAGAGCTCTTCCCAAATAGTAGTCAGTCTTCTTACTGTGGGAGTCAGAGGTAAGATAGGTAAAGAAATTCCAGAGAAATGCAATATTCATAAGTTGGCATGACTTCTAGCTGTAAAAGAAATTAGGAAAATGTAGATTAAAGTTCAATTTAGGATATGTTTGAGTCTGCATTGCCTTTGAGACAACTAGGTGGAGTTTGATAGAGGTTGTTCTCAGTTGGAGAAAATCCCAAGAGTTGACATACAAATTATCTCCTTAGATTCTTAAGACAGTAATGCAAGGTAAACAATCTGGTCTTGCAGTCTTGGTTGTATGGATGAAGAAAATGAAACTATGACTTGTTAAAGCAATTTATTCAAATTCATATGGCAAAATCCATATTGGAACTCAGGTCCTCAGACTCCTCTTCCAAAGAGTACTTTTCTATTTTCTTTAAGAATGTATTTTCTTGAGGTGACTAGGTGGTGTAGTGGATAAAACACTGGCCTTGGAGTCAGGAGTACATTGGTTCTTTAAGAACCAAAGCTTGTTGTTCTAGACAGAGCTGT
The DNA here is from genome assembly GCF_037893015.1 of Macrotis lagotis. NCBI lineage: Eukaryota > Metazoa > Chordata > Mammalia > Peramelemorphia > Peramelidae > Macrotis > Macrotis lagotis. Next base: position 390,918,449 of record NC_133666.1, read on the forward strand.
GAAGTTACTGAGAAATGTTTTCTTTAACATGACTCTATCAATATGATTAGTTTTGACAAAAGCATGAAGAAATACTGACTATGATGAATCAGTTTCCATCACAATTTCATATATATCTAGCTATTATTGCAAAAAATGCAATCCATACATTTCTAAACATAATTTTTTGGCACTAAAGAATAATTCTGGAAAGTGTTATATTTGCAGAAAATTCACTAGAAAGTTAAATTTATGACACTGACAGAACTTTCTCTAACATATCACTGTGGCTGTAATTAACTGTGGCCCCCAAGGGGAAAAATTGTATTCTTTCCAGGTTGAAGTTACATTTAAATATTAGTCTTAAGATTATCAGTGAAGTCACTGATGAAGTATTCCTGAATTACTTTGTTTCTTTATTGATTTATAAGTTCAATCAGAAAAAGGGAAATTCAAGGAAGGCTTTGACTCAGGGTCCTAACCCTTAAAGAACTCTGCAATATGTTTATTTTTTAGCAGGTGGACACTACCATATTAACACCTCATTTGACATAAGAAGCTATTACATGATCCATTCTTTAATCTTTTCTACTCATTCTTTGGTTTGTCCAAAGGTCTCTATTTCCACTTCATGGAAGTCTATCTTCAAAAATTATATTAAAGCTATTCATACATATGCATATTATATGTGCATATATACATAACAAATATAAGACATCATCATCATCATCATCATCATCACCATCACCATCATCATCATCTCTCTCTCTCTCTCTCTCTCTCTCTCTTTGATGCTTGCCCTTGGTATAATCATATTTTATGGTAATGTTTCTGGACAATTGAATTTCAAACTACCACTCTAGGATGTGGGATTCCTTTCACCAGTATAATTCCTTATTGATTTTTACGTTCTGTTAAATGTGTAGCAATGCATATATTTATACAGTGCTTTAAGGTATGCAAAGTTCTTTATTTATACAAGCTAATTTTATTCTCACAATTTCCCTATCTTTTTACAGCCTGAGGGTTAGAGAGATTAAAACATAGGTTAACGAATTGGGTAATGTCTGAGGTAGGATTTGAACTCAGATATTCATCATTCCAAGTCTAATTCCCTATTCTATTTTTGTCTTGGAATTAATGTTTTATTTGTTAGGTATTGGATTGTTTTGTCCTGGATATCACTGAATTCACTCTACCCTAATAAAAATACAGTATTTCTTAGTGCTTAGCTCATAATTCATTGCTACTGAAATTGATAATCACTGACTTAGATTTTTAAAAAGACAAAAGAGACAGTCAACAAAAATCCAAGAGAAAATGTGGGAGCATCTTTTGGGAAAGGTTTTTTTTATCCTGAGTGTGTATTTATGGAACTTAGTAGCTCTGAAAGAAGAAAAAAATCATCACATGGTCCAAAAAAAAGTTTTATTATTAAACCCAAAGAAATAAGAGCAGAGTGGAGCTGAGAGTGTTTCTTGGGCAAAAGTAGGAATTAAAGGGCATCTAGGTGGCACAGTGAAAACAGCACTGGCCCTGAATCAGGAGGACCTGAGTTCAAATCCAGACTCAGACACTTAATAATTACCTAGCTGGGTGACCTTGGGCAAGTAAATGAACCCCATTGCCTTGCAAACAATCCCTGCCCCCCCAAAAAAAGAAAACTGGGAATTAAAGGAAATCTAATTTTTCTCAGTGGAGGAGCAGTTTCAGGATAGGGTAAAATTGGCCTGTCAAAGCTTCCTAAATAAGGTAGAGGACTTCAAGAAATTCCCTCATACTATGTAGAGATCAATCTTGGACTTATACCTGGTAATTTGTAAAATGTGGACTATGCAGGCACAATAGCATGTTGTGTATTCTCTTGTGACCACAAATACTTTTCTATTTCAGAGTAAACTTCAAATTCAGTATAGTACTACAAGTCTGCAAAATATACATATAATGTGAGGTGTTAACTAGAAGAAGGAATTATTTGAGTCTCCAGAAATCTCCAAAACTTACCACTTTTTGGGAGTTATGGCAGAAGAGCTCAATCCAGATAATTTTATAAGTCCCTAGGACATGTAGGAGAAACCATCATGAGAAATATATGGAAACTATAGAGAAAGATTTAGGTTATATATATATATATATATATATATATATATATATATATATATATATATATATATATATATATATGGAAAAGCTTCTTAACAAAGACGAAAGTTTAACAGGCTTCATTGGAAAACCAATGGACTCTCCATACCTGCTCACTGTATGTCTTTTTAACAAAGAATAGGTGATCGTTCTTGATTATTTTGTAGAAGCAATTCTTATGCAGAAATGGATTTTACTGGGTAAACTATGAATTCCTTTCTAACTCAGGAATTGTTAAAAAAAAAATTCTTGAGAAGAAAATGTATATTTTCTCTTTTGAAGCATTAAGTGGATTGCTCTTTTGCTAGTATAGTAGCGATAGGGTGGAGTACAACTGAACGAAACAACATGAGACTGGAGAATTTTGACTCTGAGATAGACATTGAATATATTGGAAAAGTAGGAGTTATTTTCATGTTTATGTATCTTTGCAGGTCTGTATATGTGACTTTTTTTTTTATTTCAAGTTGATCATTTTCTTGCCTCTATTCAAAGCTATAGCACCTTGAAAGTTTTACATGCAATTAAGAATTGTTCATATTTTCCATCTAGTTCAGGGTAGATCTCTTCTATTATCTCCTTCATTAAGGTATGTTCATCTAAGATACATATGATCCTTAGTTCATCTTTATATATCCTGTCATGGAGAGCAATAAGTTTTGCTCACACAGGGAGCATATTTTCTTTTAATGTTATGGTTTTATTGCTTCTTTTCCAGGTTGTCCTTCACTGTTGTGTATTTCATTCCTATTCTATTTTTCTTTGGTTTGTTTCATGATGCTTGTATTTTAGATTCCAGTTTTTCTATCATGCTTGTTATTTTTGCTGTGGAGTCTATAAACTCTGCTCTCATGATTATTGTTTTTGTTTTGAATCCCTCAGGAGGTGTGCTTTAATTACATTTCTCCTAATATTACATACAGTCTTCTGTCTCATGAAGTATTGGTGTTGGATATTTATTGTGTGTTTTGAAACTTTTTCATAGATTTCTGTACTTACTTATTAAGTCCTTCCACTATTACTTTTTTCCTGTTAATTTATCTGCTTTCATTCAAGGTCTTTGAATTTTCTCCTTTCTAAAATAGTTACTAATGTATTTTCCCCTCATTAATTTCCCCTATTACTCACTTTTTTTTAGGATTTTGCAAGGCAAATGTGGTTAAGTGGCTTGCCCAAGGCCACACAGATAGGTAATTAGTAAGTGTCTGAGACCAGATTTGAAACCAGGTACTCCTGACTCCAGGGCCGGTGTATTAATCACTTTTGATATTCTCTCTCCTCTTACTTCAGTTTCCTTATGAGCTTCATCTCAAACCTTCTTAGTTTGCTCCTATGGTGGGAAATTTATGGTTCGCCAGTCTAGATCTTTAATTGACTTTTGAGTGGTCAGAATTGATCCCAGTATATATTATGGTCTTTGCTTTAGCATTGAAGGAGTGTTTTTGCAGCCCTGTGCATGCACAGAATCATGTCCTGGTGATCTATCTCACTTATTCTGGTCCTCATATCTCTCATTCAACATATATATTCAGAGTTCTACAAATCTGTTTACCCTGACATCAACAGTACAGAAATATACATCTATAATTCTACAGTATTATAGCCCTCAATAGACTTTTGTTGTTGAAAGGACTCTGGACAGCCAACTTTTAATCTTCTTTTGGATTCTGGGAATCCTAGGTCATAGAAATACCTGAAACTGTGTTATATTTGCTTGATAATTTTTATTTTGGACATGTTTGAAAGGCTGCGGGGATTAAAGACATGTCTAGCACATCTTCTTGATACTTCTCAGCTGGTAATGGCAGCTAAGTGGTGCAGTGGTTAGAGCATCAGCTTTGGATTCAGGAGAAGAGGAGTTCAAATCTGGTCTCAGATACTTGCCACTTACTAGTTGTGAGACCTTGGGCAAGTACTTAACTTTGACTGCTTTGCATCCAGGGCCATCTCCAGGTCCTGATCCATATCTGCCCACTGATCCCAAGTGGTTCTGGAAGAGAAAGTGAGGTAAGTGACAGTACACCATTACCTCAAAAGTTATTGGATAGCTACCTCCATTATTCAAAGGGGCACAAATACTGAAAATCCAACATAGGATTAGAGACCTATTGTTATAACACATTCTTTCATTATGCCACTATGTAATCTTTTAGCTCTATGGACATCATTTGTTCACATTATAATATGGAATATGGGAAATTATTCATAAGATGTCCCCTTGGGAATATAGTAACTGGAGTGTAGCTTGCAACTGTACCCTAGCAAGGTAATGCATTTTACTATTAAATGTAGGAGTCAGAGGGAAATTGCTGCAAATCAAGAATGCTGGCAAACAAGAAAAATTTGCTGATTATTATTTCTATATTTGGGATTGCTATTCTAAAATTTTTGCTAACTCTATTTGCTAAATTTTATTCCTCCTTTTCATGAGACTCTTTTTCACCTTTTAATCAGTATTATTATGATCATATAATAATTAATATGGAGCTTGAAGAGGGCTTAGAGGCTATCTAGTCCAAAGCTTTCCTTCTACAGAAGAGGAAACTAAGGCCAAGAGATGTTGACTTAACCAAGATTATATGGGGAGTGACTGCAATGTAATCTGAACCCAGGTGCTCTAAATGAAAAGTCACAGTATTTAACATCTTTAAATCCCTAAACATTTGATTTAAATGATTAAATGCTGTACAGAGATTCTATTGTAAAGTTGAAAAAATGTGTTAAAATCTAAAATTCACTTGTGGTCATTTTTCTGTTCATAAATAGAAGCATGTTCAAAGTTCATTGGAATTTTGGAAATTATTGAGGATTTTTCAGGGTTTGACCTATTTGCTACTTTGGTACCTATATGGATACCCAGTTTCATCAGTGTGGTGTTCCTTCCACCAGCATAGATTCCATTGCTATATTTATTTATGGAGGCAATATATATACATATACATGTATGTATGTATATATATATATATATATATATATATATATATATATGTGTGTGTGTGTAATGTACAAACTTGCCCTTGAAATCAAAACAATGTAGGCCCAACACCTGCCTATCATACACACTGGTGGTGTGATCTCTGACAAGTCACTTAGTTTCAGAGTATTTTAGGTACATCTTAAGGCTGTAATTGGCAAAGAAGGTGGTGAAATGAATTTGTAAAGGAAATTCCTTAATCAGTACTTCCCACACCAATGAAAACCCTCTCTCTATTTGCTATTCCTGTTCATTCAATTGCCACCTTTTTTTTCTGTTTTTGCTACAATCATCCATAGAGAAGCTATCACATGTAGTAGTTGCCTTTCTTTTTAGTATCTCAAGTATAACTCAGATATCCTGAGTCCCTTAAATTTTCATTATAAGCCAATCTCCTTAAGTATTTTAAATATTCTCAAGATAATAAAACTACATTTGCTTTAATTCAGCAATGCCACTACTAGGTCTAAATCCCAAAGAAACCATCAATATGAGAAAAGAACTTACTTTTTGTGAAAATACTATAGAAGCCCTTTTCACGGTGATAAAATACTAGAAATTCAATGGCTATCAACTGCGGAAAGGTTGAACAAGGTGATTTATAATAATGTATTGGAATACTATTTAGCAATTTTAAAAAATGATGAACAGGAAGATTTCAGAAAAGTCCTAGAATGTCTTGTATGAGCTGATTCAAAGTGAAATTAGCAGAACCAATAAAATAATATACATGTTATCAAGCAACTGTGTGATGATCAACTATGGATGACTCCGTTCATCTCAGCAACAATATAATCCAAGACAAGTATAAAGTATTCACTAAAGAAATATTATCCATAGCTACAAAAAAGCACTGATAGACTCAGAATGCAGATAGATAGAAACATATTTATCTTTCAATTACTTTACTCTTTCTCAAATTAATAATAATATTTTATTTTTCATTGTTTTTTCTTCAACAACTGAGACTAATATGGAAATATGTTTTATATGATACCACATATACAATCTATATTAAATGACCTACCATTGTCAAAAAGAATAGAAAGAGTGAGAAAAAATTGAAATTAAAATATTATAAAAATGAATGCTAAAATATGCTTGATATGCATTTATGAGAAAAACTTAATATTAAAAGTATTCTAAGTAATGTCAATTTTTGCACAAATGGACTATCATTAGTTGCATGCTATAACTGCTCACTCACATTGTCCATTTTTCCATTGCCTTTAGTTATTTATTGATTTTTTCTAAGACCCATGTACTCATGTATTCAAAACCATATGGCATCACCAGAACAAACATTATGTTAAAGAAATATATTTAAGAAAAAAATAATTTTTGTATTAGTGAAGAGAAAATCTGATTTAACCCTCTCAAGTCTATCTTCTTTTTCCCTCCACATGAAGAGGAGAGTAATTGGAAACCTTTAATGGCATGTTAAAACTACAGGATAATCCTTTATTTTTCCCCAATCTGAAGGGAATATTTGTCATCTATCCATTCAGCATAAAAAAAAAGCCAAAAAGCAGGTCATCTCTATTTTATGGTATCTAAATCTGACTCAACCTACCTTGGATATTCCTTGACAGTTTCTCAAAAAATTCCATGATATCTGTTTTCCATAAATTGGAAATGGGAGTTAGATGAGTTAATTACAATGACAATGGTGTTTCTTTTTCTAAAATTTTAAGTATATTAACATTTTTGTCATATATTTTAAAATCAAGATTTATAGTAAAATCTCCATTTCAGATATTTTGATACAAAATATCTGCTGCTTTTTCACCAAAAGAAGTATGGTTCTAGTGATCTGGGCCAGTCAACAACATTTATTAAATGATTGATATGGACAATATTTTTCAGACACATTGCTTTAAATATGAAAAGCATATTGCCTCATAGACCATTTGGTGACTTTTTTCTTAATTTTTTTTTTCAAATTGCAAGTAAACATAATTTTCAACATTCATTTTCTTTAAGATTTTGAGTTCCATATTTTTCTGTCTCTCTCTTTCCCTTCTCTTTCCCCCTCCATGACAATGAGTAATCTAATATAGATTATACATGTAAAATCATATTAAACATATATTAGTCCAAAAGGGAAAAGACCATGGGAAAGAAAAAACAAAACACATTTCCTAAAAGTGCAAATAGTATGCTTTAGACTGCACTCAATTCAGATTCAATAGTTATTTCTTTGATTTTAGTATTTTCTTTGATCATTATACTTCTGAGAAGTCAATCATAATTGATCATCACACAATGATGCTGTTTACGTGTATACTGTTCTCCTGCTTCTGTTCCCTCTACTCAGAATCAGATCACACAAGCTTTTTTTAATGTTTTATTTATTTATTTTTCCAACTACATACCATGGTAGTTTTCAGCAATATTTTTCAATTTCTTTGTTTTGACTTTTACATTTTTCTACCTCCTTCCCTTCCCTTCACTGTTCCCGTGACAGAAAGCAATCTAATATAGGCCATGCATCTATAACCCTGCTAAACATAGACACATATTAATATTATTGAATTCTTAAGTCTTTCCAGATTTTTCAGAAATCTGCCTGCTAAAGATTTCTTATAGAATGATAACATTCAATAATATTCATAAATCACAATTTAATCAATCATTTCCCAATTGATTGGCATCCCTTCAATTTCCCTTTCTTTATCACTACCAAAATTGCTGCTTATCACTACCAAAATTACTGCTATAAATATTTTTACATTTGAGTTGTTTTTATGATTTCTTTAGAATATATACCTAAATGTGATATTGTTGGATCGATTTGATATTAACAGTCTTATAGCCATTTGGGAATAGTTACAACATTTTTCTCCAGAATGGTTGGATTAGTTCACAACTCTAACAACAAGCATTAGTAACCCAGGTTTCCCACATCACCTTCAAAATTGATCATTTACTTTACTTGTTATAATAACCTGAGGGTATAGGGCTGAGGGCATACTGCAGAATTCTTTAAATTGCATTTCCCTAATTAATAATTACTTAGAGCATTTTTTCATATTACTACAGATAGCATTGATATTTTTCATCTGTAAACTTCCTGTTTGAAAGAATTTTGTTCTTACAAATTTGACTCAGTTCTCTATATATTTGGAAATGAGTCCTTCATTAGAAATGCTAGCTAGGAAAATTATTTCCCACCTTTATGTGTTCCTTCTAATCTTGGTTGCATTTTATTTTTCTTTAATTTATTTACACCTTACTAAAATATTCTTAAGAGTAAGCATAATACCCTCTCCCCCCACAAAAATATTAAACCTCATGAAAAATAAAGTAAAAGAAAGTGAATAAAATGTGTTTCAATCTGTGTTCTGATATCATCAGCTCTGTCTCAGGTAAATCACATTCTTTATCATAAGTCCATCATATTATCTACTTACATATTTTTTTCACAGTTGCTGTTGCTGATTGTAATTCCCTCTATCCATCCTCCCCACTACTATCTATTATATTTTCTCTCTCCTTTCACTCTGTTCCTGGTCAAAAATTTGCTGTTGAATGGAAACAAAATAAAGACTAACAGAGTGCTTTCCATGGGAGGGGGGGAAGTAAGATTAGGAGAAAAATTGTAAAACTCAAAACTCAAAATCTTTAAAAATAAAAAAAATTAAAAAGTGGCAGTTGTGAGTGAGTGAAGGAGGAAAAGAGAGCCCTCTATTTTAAATTAATGCTGGCAGCTGCCTCCAATGATGGTACTTATAAGGCAAATATGATCTAAAACAGTAGTCTCCAAATTAGGGAATGTGGGTCACTTCCCAACTGGTTTTCCCTCTTGAATTAATGTTCCCAAAGGTCCACATCAATCTCCAACTCAATCAACATCAGTGGCTCCCTATAGACTGTAGAATCAAATATTTTTTCACCTTTATTTCATTATTTTAAAATTTCTATGCATACATATAAGTTTTATAATATAGTGAATTTTGGTATAATAATATACATTTTAATCTTTTAAATTACTTAATATATAATTTATAATGTGCATATAATAATCATTATGAGCATAGCAATACACAAGATATATATATATATAGATAGATATAGATATAGATATAGATATATAGATATTATAAATATATATATATACATATTAGGGTTTTCATCCCTAACATTTTAAGGATGGCTGGTTTACAAACAAAATTTTCCAAAGGAACAGATCTCTATGCTTACTTCTATAATATACAATTTGATAAAAAGGAATCTAAGAACAAAATCATTTGCGATAATGTCTAAAACACTGTAAGATCTATGAAAGCCAGGTATTGCAGGGGGTTCAGGAGGACAGGAGTTCAGATCCAGACTCAGACAATTGTCACTTACTAGCTGTGTGACCTTGGACAAGTCACATAACTCTGCCTTGTATCCAAGGACCTCTCCAGTCATCCTGATTCACATCTGGCTGCAGGACCCAAAAGGCTCTAGAGGAAAAAGTGAGGCTGGTGAGTTAGCATAGAAGCCCCTCACTCAAATCCAATTCAAGTGCATGTTATGGCATCAACCTCTCTGATGTTGTGGTCTTCGTTGAAAATGAAGGCCTATCATGGAATACTATAGTTCTATCAGAAACCAGGAGGGAGGGGAATTCACAGAAACCTGGATTTGCATGAACTGACACTGAGCAAGATGAGCAGAACCATAAAAACATTGTATATCCTAACAGCAACATGGGAGTGATGAGCAACCCTTATGGACTTGCTCATCCCTTCAGTCCAACAACCAGGGACAATTTGGGTCTGTATGAAATGGAGAATACCATATATATATATATATATATATATATATATATATATATATATATATATATATATATATCCAGAGAAAGAATTATGGACTTTGAACAAAGACCGAAGACTATTACCATCAAATTAGAAAAAAAAGCACATTATATTATTATGTAATTTTGCTTTCTCAAACTTTATTTTTCTTCCTTAATGATATGATTTCTCTGTCATCTCATTCAACTGAGATCAGTGTATAAGTGGAACCAATGTAAACACTAACAGAATGCCTTCTGTTGGGGGGTTGGGGGAGGGAAGCAAGAATGTCAGAAAATTGTAAATCTCAAAATAAATAAAATCTTTCTTTAAAAAAAATACTGTTGAGCAGTTGAGTAGCACTTCAGACAGAGCACCATCTGTGGGGCCAGGAGACCCCAGTTAGTTTTTGGTTTATCTTTCCATGACCCTTTATTACATGTAATTTTTATTAGATCATGGTCTAAGAAGTGTGTATTTATTATTTCTGCCTTTCTGTATTTGATTATAAGGTTTTTGTGTCCTAGCCCATGTTCATTTTTGGTATAGATGCCATGTCCTGCTGAGAAAAAGGTAAAACATATATTCTTTTGTATCCCCATTAAGATTTTTCCAGAGGTCTATCATATCTAAGTTTTTTAAATTTCATTCTCCTTCTTAACTTCTTTCTCCCTTATTTTGTGATTAGATTATCTAGTTATGAGAGGGAAATTGTAGGCCCCCATTATTAAAGTTTTGTTGTCTATGTCTCTTTGTAATTCTCTGAGAATTCACTAGGAATTTGAATGCTATACCACTGGGTGCATACATGTTTAATAATGATATAGCTACATTAGCAATGGTGTCTTTCAAGAAGATGTAGTTTACTTTCTTATCCCTCAGGGATTTCCCTTTTAATGAGATTTATTTTTGATTCTATTTTATCTGATATCAGTATCACTACTTGTGATGTTTTTTTTTTTAACTTCAGCTGAGACAAAATATATTTTGCTCCAGCTTTTTACCTTTATAGTGTGGGTATCTCTCTGTTTCATATGTGTTTCTAGTAAACAATATATTGTAGGATTCTGGTTTTTAATTCATTCTTCTATCTGCTTCCATTTTATGAAAAAGTTCATCACATTCACATTTACAGTTAAGATTAATGATTCTGGACTTGCAGCCAAGATGGCAGAGAGAAGACAGGCACAGTGCTAAAATCTCCTGATCTTTCCTCATATATAATATGAAATAAACTTCTAAACAGAAATTCAATCTACAAAACCCAGAAGGAGAAGCTAGGAAAAGAACATCTACCTCAAGGTTTCTCTTCCAGGATAGTGGGTGAAAACAGGCACAGTGGGCAGACTCTACTGGGAGCACAAAACAGGGTGAGAGCCTGAGAGCCTGAAAGCAGAACTAGCCTGATCAGTGGTGGGGTTAGAGCCTGAAAGTGGGACTGGCCTGATTCGCCACAGGGGTGTGGGCCAACTTGGGAACAGAGGCCTTAGTCGTGGCACTGAAAGTCTGGAGCTTGCTGGCAGGGCTGGAGGGTGATTTCCAGTATGCAAGAGCTGCAGACATCTATCCCTGGGCTCCTCTCGTCTGGAGGAACTAACTCAGTGTCCATATTTTCATGTCAGCTGTAACCTCTTCCCAGAACAAATGCAATTACAACCTACCTCTGCCCCAGGTTCAGGTGTGAGCAGCAGAGCTCCCTCAGCTGTGAATAGGGAGAGAAATTACCATGCCCTAAGACAACGTCCACAATTGTTCAAAGATAAAAGTATTCAACAACTTCACCCACCCCCTCCAGGTCAAGGGAGAGGGTCTCAAACCAAGGTCACAGACACTTCAGGAATGCAACCAACACAGCCTACTGGCTGGCCCACTTGGAGTAACGAAACCCTGTGAGTTAAGCCTCTAGGGATCTCAACACCAAACATCTGGAAACCAACCCCTCCGCAAAAGTAGTTCTTCAGAAAATGAAGAAAAGCCAAGGAAAAGGAAGGTTCATAAAAAAAATTCCCAGAAGGAAACACCCTAAATCAGAGAGATGTAGAAACTCTGAGGATAGGATCTGGCTTCCAGCAAAGAAGGATTTCCTTGAAGAAATCAGTAAGGAGTTTAAAAATCAATTGAAAAATTGGAGGGGTGGCTAGGTGGCGCAGTGAATAGAGCAGTGGCCTTGGAGTCAGGAGTACCTGGTTTCAAATCTGACCACAGACACTTAATAATTGCCTAGCCATGTGGTCTTGGGAAAGCCACTTAATGCCTATTGCCTTGAAAAAATCTAAAAAATAATCAATTGGAAAATTTGAGAGAGAAAATTAACACCTTGCAACAAGAAAACAAAATCCTTGGAAAATACAATTGGGCAAATGGAAAAAGGAAAAAATTCTCTTAAAAGCTCAACTGGTCAAAAGGAAAACTCTTTCAAAAATAGAATTGACCAATTGTAAAAGTTATTGCAAAAGCTAAATGAAGTAAATTCTTCTCTAAAAAAAAAAGAATGGAGTCTGTGTAATTATATCTTTGAATGTGAATGGGATGAACTCTCTCTTACAACTCAAGCAAATATCAGAATGGATTAAAAACCACAATCCTACAATATGCTGCTTTCAAGAAACTCATTTGAAGCAGACAGATTCATGTAGAGTAAAGGAAAAATGTTAGAGAAAATATATATTTTGCTTTAGCTGAAGTGAAAAAATCAAGGATTGCAATCATTTCCCCAGACAAAGCAGCTGCAAAAACAGATAGTGTTAAAAATGATAAGGAAGCAAACTGTATCCTCCTAAAACATACCATAGACAATAAAATAATTTCAATACTAAATATGTATGCACCCAATGCTATAGCATCCAAATTATTAGAGGAGAAGTTGCAAGAACTATAGGAAGACAGACAGCAAAACTCTGCTACTGGGATAACTCGACCTACCACTCTCAGATTTACATAAATCTAATCATAAAATAAAGTATAGAAAAGTAAAGGAGGTAAATAGATTGTTAGAAAACCTAGATAAGATGGTCTTATGGAGGAAATTGAATGGTGATAGAAATGAATATCCTTTTATTCCTGTAATACATGGCACTTACACAAAAATTGACCAGGTACTAGAGCATGGGGATAGAAAGGAATATACCTTTTTCTCTGCAGTATATGGAACTTATACAAAAATTGACCATGTACTAGAACATAAAAGCCTAATGATCAATTGCAGAAAGGCTGAAATTGTGAATATTTCTTTCTCAGATCATAATGCAATAAAAATCATATGCAATATTGGGCCAGGGAAATTTAGACCAAAACTAATGGGAAACTAACTAATCTCATTTTAAAAATTTTTGGATCAAAGAACAAATTATAAAAAGAAATAATTATTTCATTCAAGATAGTGACAATAATGAAACAATATATCAAAACCTATGGGATTCACTCAAGGCAGCTGTCAGGAAATATATGATATCTTTAAATGCTTACATGAATAACTTAGAAAAACAAAAAAAATCAATGAAATAAATATGCAACTAAAACGTTACACAAAGAACAAATTAAAAACCTTGCAATTAAATACCAAATTAGAAATTCTAAAAGTAAAAGGAGAAATTAATAAAATTGAAACAAGAAAACCTTTGAACTATCAAATAAAACCAAGAGTTGTTTTTATGAAAAAAATAATAAAATTCATAAACTTCTGTTCAATTTGATTAAAAAAAAAGAAAACTATATTGCTAGTATCATAAATTAAAATGGTGAGCTCACCACCCATATGGAGGAAATGAAAATAGTAATTCACAGTTATCTTGCCCAAATCTATTCCAATAAATTTGTCAATGTAAGGGAAATGGATTAATATTTTTAAAAAAATATTCATTGTCCAGATTAAATGAAGAGGAAATTAAATACCTAAATAACCCTATCTCAGAAAAAGAAATTCATCCATCCATTATTGAACTCCCTATGAAAAAATCTCCAGGTTCAGATGGATTTACAAGTGAATTCTATCCAGCTTTTAAGCAACAATTGGATCCAATTCTATATAAACTCTTTGGGAAAATATGTGAAGATGGAACTATGCATAAATCTTTCTATGACACCATTATGGTGCTGATACCTAAAACCCAGAAAAGTTAAAACAGAGAAAAAAAATTATAGACCTATATCCCTGATAAATAAAGAAGCAAAAATCTTAAATAAAATGTTAGCAAAATGATTACAAGTTATCATTAGGATAATACATTGTGATAAAGTAGGATTTATCCCAGGATTGCAGGGTTAGATCAGTATTAGGGAAATGGTTAGTATAATTAATTATATCAATAATAAACCTATCAGAAATGATATGATTATATCAATTGTTGCCAAAATAACTTTTTTTGTTTAGACCTGAAAGGCCCCCAATTTCTATTCTTTACTTTTTTTTACTTAAAGATTATATTGATTTTCAGTTTTGCAATTTTTCCCCTAGTCTGACTTTCCTTCACCCACCCTCACAGAAGGCAATTTGCCAGTCTTTACATTGTTTCCATGGTATACATTGATCCATATTGAATGTGATGTGAGAGAAATCATATCCTTAAGGCAGAAACAAAAAATATAAGAGCATGATCAGACAATAAGTTATTAGTTTTTTCCTAAATTAAAGTTAATAGTCCTTTGTCTTTGTTCAAGCTCCACAGTTCTTTCTTTGGATACAGATGGTATTCTCCATTGCAGACTTCCCCAAATTGTCCCTGATTGTTGCACTGATGGAATGAGCAAGTCCATCAAGGTTGATCATCACTCCCATATTGTTGTTAATGTGTACAGTGTTTTTCTTGTTCTGCTCATCTCACTCAGTTCATGCCAATCCCTCTAGGCTTCCATGCATTCCCATCCCTCCTGTTTTCTAATAGAATAATAGTGTTTCATGACAGTCAGAAACCACAATTTGCTAAGGCATTCCCCAATTGAAGGAAATTTACTTGATTTCCAGTTCTTTGCCACCACAAACAGGGCTGCTATGAATATTTTTTGTACAAGTGATGCGTTTACCCTTTTTCATCATCTCATCAGGGTATAGACCCAATAATGTTACTGCTGGATCAAAGTGTGAAAAAGCCTTTGACAAAATACAGCATGCATTCCTACTAAGAACAGTAAAGAGTGCAGGAATAAATAAGCATAATAAGAATGATAATGAGAATAAGAATAATAAGCAGTATCTATCTGATTACAGAACATAACAACAAGCATTAAATGCATTCAACAGGGATAGGCTAGAGGAATTCCCAGTAAGATCTGGAGTGACACAAGGATGTCCATCATCGCCACTGCATTTCAATAATGTATTAGAAATGTTAGCTTCAGCACTAAGAGACGAAAAAGAAATTGAAGGAATTAGAATTGGGAAGCAAGAGACAAAACTCTCATTCTTTGCAGATGACATTATGGTATACCTAGAGAATCCAAAAAAATCATCTAAAGAACTACTAGAAATAATTAATATTTTTACACAGTCATAGGTTATAAAATAAACCCCTCATAAATCCTCAGCTTTTGTATATATGAACAGTAAGATACAGCAGAAAGCGGTAGAAAGTAAAATCCCATTCAAAGTAACCTCAGACAATATAAAATAACTGGAAGACTACTTGCCAAGGCAGACTCAAAAACTTTTTGCAAACAATTACAAAACATTTCTCACACAAATTAAATCAGATTTAATAACTGGGCAAACATCAACTCCTCATGGGTAGATAACGCTAATATAATAAAAAATGACAATTCTACCAAAACTACCATACCTAACAATCAAAATTCCAAAAAAATAGGTTAATGATTTAGAAAAAAATTTGTAAGTAAATTCATATAGTGAAGTAAAAAGTAAAAAATTTCCAGGGATTCAATGAAAAAGATGCAAGAGAAGGTGGTTTAACCTTACCAGATCTAAAATTATATTATGAAGCATCAATTATAAAAACCTGTCTGATATTAACTAAGAAATAGAGTGGTGGACCAGTGCAATAGACTACGTGCAATAGCAGGAAATGGTTATAGTAATCTTAACCCAGAGTTCAGTTATTGAGATAGAAACTCTCTCTTCCATAAAAACTGCTGGGAAAAGTGGAAGTTAATATGGGAGAAACTTTCATTACACCAATACCTCATACACTAAACTAAGATGAGTTCAAAATGGATACAGGATTTAGATATAAAAACAATATTATAAGCAAACTAGAAGATCAAAGAATAGTATATCTGTCATATCAATGGAAAGGGATGATGTTTATGACCAAGGAAGAGATAGAGAACATCATTAAAAACAAAGCAGATAATTTTGATTACATTACATTAAAAAGCTTTTGCACAGACAAACTCACTGTAACCAAGATTAAAAGAAATGTATTAAATTGGGAAACAATTTTTACAATTACTATTTTTGACAAAGACTCATTTCTAAAATATACAGAGTACTAAGTCAAATTAAAAAAAAAAAAAAAAAACCAAGCCATTCCCCAATTGAAAAATGGTCAAAAGATATGCAAAGTCAATTTCAGTTGAGGAAATTAAAGCAATTCATAGTCATATTAAAAATTGCTCTAAATAACTACCTATTAGAGAAATGCCAATTAAAGTATCTCTGATGTACTACCTCATACCTCTCAGACTGGCCCATATGACCAGAAAGGGTAATGATCAATGTTGGAAGTGATGGGAAATCTGGGACACTAATACATTGCTGGTGGAGCTGGGAACTCATCCAACCTTTCTTGAAAGCAATTTGGAACTATGCCCAAAGGGCAACAAAAATGTGCATACCCTTTAATCTATCAATACCACTACTGGATCTATATCCTGAAAAGATTATGAAAAAAGGGTAAAAATATCACTTGTACAAAAATATTCATGGCCACCCTATTTGTGGTGGCAAAGACTTGGAAATTAAAGGAATGTCCTTCAGTTGAGTAAAATGGCTTAACAAACTGGTTTATGTATGTCATGGAACACTACTGTTCTACTAGAAACAGGAGGGATGGGAATTTAGGAAAGCATGGAAGGATTTGCATGAATTGATGCTGAGCGAGATGAACAGAAGTAGAAAAACTTTGTACATGCTAATAGCAACATGAAAGTAATGATCAACATTGATGGACTTGCTCATTCCATCAGGGCAACAATCCAAAACAATTATCCAAAGATGGAGAATATGATCTTTATCTAAACAAAGAATTGTGGAGTTTGTACAAAGACCAAAGACTATTACCTTCAATTTTTTGAGAAAAAAAATTTTATCTTATTATGTAATTTTCCTATCTCTTATACTTTATTTTTCTTCCTTAGGGATGTGATTTTTTTCTCTCATCACATTCAACTCATATTAATGTATACTAGGGAAACAATTCAAACACTAAAAGCCTATCTTCTGTGGGGGGGGGGGGAGGGATGGGGGAGGGAAGCAAGAATAGGGGAAAATTGTAAAATTCAAAATAAAGAAAATCTTTCCTAAAAAACAAAACCGAAAAAAGAAGATGAAGATATTTTTAATCTCTTCTACAACAAGTTATACTTTTATGAAGTCCTAAATAGATGCTAGGAGGACTCTCACTTACTCTATGGTATTTCCTTTAACAAATTGAATTGAGCATTAACTTCATTCCCTAGCATTCCTGACTGATATTTCTTAACACCTAGGACAGTTGCATGGTACAATGTTGTATATTTATATACTTTTAACTATCTTCTCTTTGAGGTTAAACCATTGTTTCTCTGTTTCACGTTTCCCCATTCATCAGGGTCTTTGCTGTGTCTGCACCATTGTTTTATTTTATTTTGTTTTAGCTTATCCTGCTCCCCTGGTTATTCTAGATATCATTATTCACTTTCTTTATTCTTCCCTGAATTCCTTGTAACCTCTCTTCTCAAATGATGGTTGGCTTTTGTTGCCTACATTTTTCTGACTCCTTCTGCTTCTTCCTAAATATGACTTCTTATTACTTGCTGAAGTTTTGATCTACACTAGTTTCTTTAAAATCTTCTTGAAACAATTCTGTCAGACCTGATGGCCTTTAAAACACAAAAACTCTCACAATGTCCTAGTGAGTTTCTGATAACTGACAGCTCCACACTGCTCAATTTGGTTGAAATATATTGACACTGAGGAAACTTTTCCTGGCATAAAATAAATCAAAATTATTTTAAGTAAAATCTATCATTCTTTAAAAAGTATGTTTTCAGCATTACCTCCTAGTAGTTTTGGCAACAAGAGCAGAAGCAGCTAGATATTTTAATTGCACAAGTTGCACTTTTTTTCTAAATCATTAAAAATATTTTAAGTGCCTAAATTACACAGTATTCCCATAGCTGTTCATTTTCATTTCTATATCATCATTGCCAAGATGGAGATGGTTGGAGGTATGTAGTAGTATTGTAGGTATAGACAGTGACTACTTTAGAGTTCCATCGAATGATAAATATTTCTGAGCTCAAACACAGATATGACATTTTCTTCTTCATAAAGCCTACCACAGTGTTGTAAATTAGGTAAGGGAAGGTTTTTAGTGGCAAAACTTAAATCTCTTCAACCCAAAGATCCAAGAGGTATACAAGGTGAAATGAACATTGTCAGCTTGATAAAACTAAAAGATCAGAAATCAGAAATCAGAGTTGGTGGGTTCCTTGTTTGGACTCTCTCACTATCACATCATAACACACTTATGTTTTCCCCTTCCATTGAAATTTTTTTCTCTATTTGCCACATATCCTTCACAGAGAATTATGCCTAATGTACTAGAACACTTTCCTTCATTCTTTTAGCATCTGAGAACTACTTATGTGCCACTCATTCCTTCTGTGGCTTGTATGTTTAGTGACCTCCTACCTCAGAATCTACTATATCATTACATAGGGTCACAGTGGTTTCTGTGTGTGTCTTTTATCTATTGTCATGATCCTAAACTTCAATCACTTGTGTTTTTCTCACTTTTCAGAAGACCAATGCCAAGAATCCAATTCTATTTAATCCTTTAGTATCAATACATTTTTATCAAGATATATTCACTTCCAAGTTACAAGAAGAAAAGATCGAATGTATTCTCCCTAAGACTTCAGGTTGTATTCTCTCCCTTTGAGCACCTTAATTTCAAGTTTCAATTAAGGGAGCTTCTACCATGCAGATGTAAGAAGTGGGCAGACAAGATGAGTCTATCTCAATCTATGTTGGGCTAAAGTGCTGATGGCCATTTCCCAAGTTGATTCTTGCTCTCTGGGCATCCATGAAACTCACACTTTTTTTTCTGCAAGAAGGTGTAGTATGCACAAGGGCCATGAAGGTAAGAATTCTCCACAAAAGGACTAAACCAGATTGAGGCTGACAGACCAAGAGCTTATTGTTAATGTGTTAGGGGGATGTCTACCTCAAGAAATGTGAAGACTTCCCTGGGCAGAATGGAAGGATGAGAACAATTTGTTCCAATGGCTATTAAGGTAGCTGAGTTAGATGAAAAGAAACACTTGGAGATTAGTCATACATGAAATATGCTAAAGCTATAAGTTATATCCTGAGCCACAGTCATCTTGCCATTTGTCCTGCCACTAGTCTTTAATGATTCTAGAAGAATGAGTGATTTTGTGCAACTCTGCCTCACGTAATATCATTGTTCTACTTCAAAACAAAGGATGAACACCAATAGACCAGAATCAATTATAGCATGCACACATTATCCAGTCTCTCTATGTAATGTCCTTTAAATTTCATCCCTCCCAAAAGCTAGTTTCTAGTCTCTCCATACGAAAAAGTTGTATTTGTGGAACCAATTGTTATTGCCTGTGCACATAGCACAACCAGGCAATATCTAAATGATACCTACAACCACACCTTTTTCACAGCCATGTATGACAGTAATTTTGGATTCCATTTCCTTTGTAAGTACTGCAAAGAATATAATAGAATTTAATAACCACCAATCATCTTTTCTTTCTTGTTGGTTTAATTAGGATCTGTCTTATTTTGCAGCCATGAAGCATATCTAAGAGCAAGATATAGTAAATAAAGAACTAGATTATTGCAGGGGTGAGCTATCTTGAACTCTCAAAAGCAGAGTTTTTGAAGAGGCATTGAGGTGAATGCACACACTAAAGTTAATAATGGGCTCTTTAAACTTAATGTAGATGCCAAAAGTATTTCATTAAAAATGTGAATATAAGTGTCAGGAACTTTTTTTAATATCTTCTATGGTTATTGTGTGGTAATTAATTGAAATTATTCTATCATAAAACTACATCAAAAACTATTTTGTAGACTAAAGTGTGGTTGACAGTTACATAAAGGTGAAAATGAAGATTTTATACAGTTTCAAGTTTAAGATATGCTTTGTAAGTAATGTATTCTTCAATTAAATTTAATCTCTTTCTATGATTTTATCTCATTGTGTGACAATGGACTTAAGACATTTTGACTCATAGTCATGCAAGTAGGATAATTACATACTGCAAGAAGTCAATATCCAGTGCAAATTTAGTTTTAAAAGTTTGTTTAGCATTCCCTTTGTAAAAAAAAGGAAAGGAAAGAGAATAGCAATTTTTATAGTGCTCAATAAGTATCAGTAACTGAACAAAGTTCATTTTTATAAATGTTATCTCACTTTATAATAACCCTGCAAAGTAGGTGTTATGATTATACTAAAGTGAAGAAACTGAGGTTAAATGCCTTGCTCAGTGTCAGTAAGTGTCTGAGTCTGTGAATTCAATTCTTCCTAACTCCAGCTTTGGTGCTGTACCCACTGTTACACCATCTACAGGATTAAGCAAATGAAAACTATTATGTTTTGTTTGTTTTTCAAATAAAATCTATTTTGTGCTACTTTTATGCTTATAAAATTAAAATGTGATAGGTAGATTGCATTGCTTGAGTGCAGGTTGATGCCACACTATTAATGATTGTTGGTTTTCCATAGAGCTTGTAAGTTGTTTCTTTGAAAGAAAAAATGATTGCCACAGAATCAGGAATTCATGCTTGCAAAAAGACCACATTATTTTGATTGCCTTATTTCTCCATAATGTTTTGGTTCCTGGGAATTTTCATAACCGCAACCATCCATACTTTGTCCTATCCTCAGCTTTCTCAACTTCAGAATCATGCACTTATTGCTTTATCCTTGAACATCTAAAAGTTCCTTAGCTTTCCTTCCATGAACCATTCTAGTATCATATCCCCTGTTTCCACAGAATATTCCTTCAATAGTCCTACTCTATTTCTCCTTTGGATTCTTCCTCTTGGATACCATTTCCTGAAGGGACCAAGCTAGACTATCTGTATCCTTCTCCTGGCCCTGTTTTTGGCATTTGAAGTTCAAAAGTATGTCTTTACCTACAACCACTGTCACTTTTCAGTTCCTTTTTATGTGATTTTTATATCTTCCCCTCTCCTCTCCTCCTTTTTTTTCTCCTCTCTATTGTACTACTCTATAAATATTGATTATTTCTTTATGTGTAAGACTGACAATTAAATTACAGGTGTCAAAGGCTTCAAAGATTCAACTAATATGGTTTAAAAAATTTGGAGTAGAAAGCAAAGTTACCATAAATGAAAATTGCATTCTGTACAGTTTAATGGGTCCCTCAAATATATTTATCTTAAGATATAAAAACAAGAGAGAATGAAATGGTCAAAAATTTGGGGACCAGTGTAGAATGCTTAAGAGGTTCCCAATTCACAGATTTTGTGAAGGAAACAGGTTCAGAGACTTTATCTATAATATAAGTCAAATAAATGGAGATAAGTTTTTAGTGAAATTCTACAATAAGACCAAGCCTTAGGAATATGGTGTGATAAATAGTGAAGTTAGGATGTGTTAAGGTGTGTGAGAGATTTATATAATCTACTGCTTGATATGAATTACATTTATATTAATTAATGCTCATTTGATCTCATGAATATTTTGTTTTTGTCTTAAAAATATGTAATATAGGTGTTCTGAGATACATCAAATATTTTAACATGTTATCATTCTAGACTTTCGTAATATTATTTCTTTACTCTCCCTTGGAGTGAATAGATATGTATTAATGTATTATATATATATAATATATATATATATATATATATATATATA
The DNA here is from genome assembly GCF_037893015.1 of Macrotis lagotis. NCBI lineage: Eukaryota > Metazoa > Chordata > Mammalia > Peramelemorphia > Peramelidae > Macrotis > Macrotis lagotis. The sequence goes on from NC_133666.1 coordinate 390,940,408, forward strand.
TATATATATATGGTACAAAATATCCTCAAAAGAATTAAACAATGCTGAATTTAAAAAAAACATTTTTCTCACCTAAAGATATTTTTCTTAATTCTATGAAGATCTAACACAAAGTTGTAGTATAGTCTAATTATCCAGTAATTGGTGGTATATGATAAATTGTATATTTCTATTAAGGAAGGAAACCATAATGATTAATTTCACTCTAAAAATGGTTAACTCTAAATGCAAAAGGAAGTGGGCTACATTTCTTATTTCATTTGAAAGGTCCCACTAACCAGCAATACTGTGATAACCCTTTTGTAATGGTAGGAGCATTCCTCATTCCCATGACTACAATGCATTGGGTCAGCATGCAGAGTTCATGTCACTGCATTCAGTCAGATTCAAGTAGTATCAACACTGAAATGATGAAAATTTCAACCAATTCCATGCCAACTTTGTTTAAAAAGAAGACTTTGTTCCCAGAGACATTTAATTGTTTTTCATATCCCAATTCCACCAGATATCCAAAAGATATTTGTCTACAATTGCTTACCTTAAACTCTTTAACTTTACTTTTAAAAATTACATTTTCTTATGGAGTAGAGAGAGAGAGAAAGAAAGAACTGGAGAAAGGACCAATTCAGGGGCAGGATATTGTCTATTCATTACACATTATAAATCATAGACATAAATTCGCCTTTGCAAAAGTCCCACAATATTTATGGAGACCCAAGAGACCAATAGAGAAGCCAAAATGATGAGGAAGAGGTCACAGTTCTGGTAGGTTCTTTTAATTCAATGTAAATAGCAATATAGGAAGTTATCAAAAGCTTCATATATGATATATTAATGGATAATACTGCTTCAATTCATCCTTGTAAAACCTTGAAAAAGAATATTCCACTATTTGGTGAGTCAAATCATCTATACTTTTTTTTTTTTTTTACAATTGCCTCCAACTTGCTTTTATTCCCTTGTCCTATCAATGAACTTTCTCACACATTTTATTTATTGAGTTATGGTCTTTTATTGATATTTTATTTTTCCAAATACATGTTGTGAAGGTTTTTCAACATTAATCCATATGCATATGTATATTTTTAAGTTATAAAAGTTCTTTTCACCCTCCATTCCCACTCCCCTTCTTCTCAGCAGCGAACAGTCAAGTTAATATTATACATACACATTTGTGTTAAACATGTTTATAGATTAGTCATTTTTGGTTTGAGAAATTAGGATTGAGGGAAAGAAATACATAAGATATCTTTTTTAAAAAGTGAATATAGTGTTCATTAGATTCTGAAAGGTTTTTGTTTTGTTTTGTGTTGCTTTGTTTTGTTTTTCTTCCTCTGGTTAGAGACAGAATTTTCCATAGCTGGTCTAACAGGACTTTCCTAGCTATCTAAACCACTGAAAGCAACTGTATCCATCAGGGTTGATCATCCCATAATGTTGTTGTTAATGTGTATATTGTTCTTTTGGTTCTGCTCCCTTCACTCAGCATCAGATCCTGTAATTCATTCATGTTTCACTACAGTCTGACCATGCATGGTTTCTTATAAAATAATAGCTTTCCATAATATTCATATACCATAACTTGTTTAATGATTGCTCAATTGATGGACATCCCCTCAGTTTCTAATTCTTTGACACTACAAAAAGAGCTGTTATGAATATTTTGGAACATGTGGGACTCTTCCCATTTTTTATGGTTTCTTTTTGATATATACTTAGAATTGTAATTGATGGGTCAAAGGGAATGAACAATTTTATTGCTCTTTTGGCATGGTTCTTGGCTGCTCCCTAGAATGGGTGGATCAGTTAACAACTCCACCAGCAATGCATTATTGTCCCAAATCTTCCACAACCTCTCCAATATTGATCATTTTCCCTTTATGACATCTCACACAACATAGTTTTAGAAATGTATAGGTTGCATTTCTCTAATCATTAATATTTGGAGTATTTTTCATATGATTATACATAGCTTTAATTTCTTCATTGGCAAAATATCTATTTATATCCTTTGAGCATTTATCAATTGGGAAATGACTTTGTAGCCTATGGCATTTAATGCAGTTCTCTACACATTTTAGAAATGCGACTTCTATCAGAACTGCTAGTTGTGAAGATTGTTTCCCAACTTTCTGATTTCCTTCAAATTTTGGTAGCATTGATTTTATTAGTGCAAAAAAAAATTTTAACTTAATACAATCAAAAATCATTCATTTTGCAGTTTATAATGTGTTTGATTTCTTGTCAGGTAAAAAAATGTATCCCCTTTCCAGAGCTCTGATAGAGTATTATTGGTCTATTAAGTTATCTGTAGTGTTGCCCTTCATGTCAATAACCTGTACCCATTTTGACTTTCTTTTGGTATAGGATATGAGATGTGGATCTATGCCAAGTTTTTCTTATGCTTTTTTTTTTCAGTTTTCCCAACAATTTTTGCCAAATAGTGAGTCCTCATCTAAAAGTTTATGGCTTTGGGTTTATGAAACAGTAGATTAATGTAATCATTTATTATTGTTTCTTTTGAACCTATCCTTATGGACTGATCCATTACTCTAACTCTTTTAAAAAAAAAATATTTGTTTAAGGCAATTGGTTTAAGTGATTTGTCGAAGTCACACAGCTAGGCAATTATTAAATATCTAAGACTGAGATTTGAACTCAGGTCCTCCTGACTACAAGGAAGATGTTCTGTCCACTGTGCCACCTAGCTAACCCATTATTCTATTTCTTAACCATTACAAGACAATTTTGATGACTGTGGATTTATAGTATAGTTTTATATCTAGACCACCTACCTTGAAATTTTTTTTCCATAAGTTCCCTTGGTATACTTTATTTTTAATTCTTTTTGGGTTTTTTTGCAAGGCAAATGGGGTTAAGTGGCTTGCCCAAGGCCACACAGCTAGGTAATTATTAAGTGTCTGAGACCGGATTTGAACCTAGGTACTCCTGATTCCAGGGCCAGTGCTTTATCCACTGCACCACCTAGCCGCCCTTCCCTTGCTTTTCTTGACCTTTTGTTAGAGAAGAATTTTCTACTATTTTTCTACCTAGATAAAACAATTATTTGGCAATTTGGTATGGCACTGAATAAGTAATTTAATTTAGGTAGAATTGTCATTTCTATTATATTAGCTCAACCTAACCATAATCAATTGACAGTTTTCCATATATTTAGATCTGACTTTACCTAGGTGAGAAGTTCTTTGTAATTGTGATCATACAGTTTCTGGGTTTGGTGTGGGAGGTAGATTCCCAAGTAAACACCTTTTTTAATTGACACAATTTCATTAGCCTATAGATATTCTCAATTTTTGCCATACTACAAAAAATGGGAATGGATCAGAATTGTGGTCTCATTTGGAGATCTCATGAATTCTTTCAATTCATATTGCTACCTTCTCTGTCTAGAACAATGAGAGATTTATGTGATGCCCAAGGTCACACAACTGTTATTTGCCAAGAACAGAAATTGAACCGACATTCCCTTACTACATATATCTTTGTCTCTTCTCTTCACTTTCCTGTTCTTTCATTCGTTGTCTTGCCTTCCATAAGGATGCTATTGGTATAGTTTACTGAAAAAAATTTCCATTCACTTGTCCTGCCCTCCTTTCCTCTCTCAGCTATTCTCTTTTATCTTATCTAATAAAATTCTCAGTGAATCTTACTCTTCTCTTTTACTGCCCAGCTTCTTGAAAAGGTAGCTTAGAATTACTGTTTCTAATCCTTTATCACTCATTTATCCTCATGACACCCTAATACTTATGTCAATTTTAAGGCTTGCAAAATATTTTAAATTCATTGTCTCATATGTGTGTCTTACATAAACCTTGTAGATAAGGATGAGAATTAGTCTATAGAAAAGACTCATGAATTGTGACTTTCCCATAGTCACAAAACTAGTAAGGGTAGTAAGAAAGATTGAGAATGCTTTCACTAAACTCAAAAACAATATGTTTTCCACAAAGTACTGCTTCTTTGGTGTTAAATAAACAGATTTATTTAGAAATTTAATATTATACTCATCTTTTAAAATTTCACTTTTATGTAATAAAATTCAGTAACCTTTTCTCATTATTCATCTTTCTTCACCTCTTCCTCTTTTTTCTTAAAAATTTTAAAGTTAATAATCTAATTTCCCTCCTCTCTATTTCTCTATGTGTCTCTCTTCTCTCTATCTCAGTCTCTCTTCCTCTTTCATTAATAACTGGAAAATTCCCACTTATCTGCTGATCATAAGATCAATTCTAATTCTTCAATTTTTCTTCTTTCCCCACAGTTAAATGCCTCAGGGATCTCTTAAATAGATAATTTCTTATGAAGGTCTTCCTGTCCTTTCATTCACTTCTCTAAGAGGACTCCCATATGATACTTAACTCTTACCTTCCAACCACTTCCCCTAATCCTCCAATGCTCTCTGCTCTCCACTCCTTTATTTTCTAATACTTTGTTCACTGGGAAGATTTTTACAACTCTTTTCCTATTTCCAAATGACTGCCTACAATCTTCACAGTGCATGTGGGAGGTTTTATCATAGTTGGATGGAAAACTATTTTCCTCATTATCAAAAACCCAGTTGGGTTTGATAAGCAATGAGAAGATTTTTGGCAAGATCATGATGGAAACAATACATGTGCAACAGTCTGCTGTGTTTTTGAATTTTGCTATGAAATCCAACTTGCAGGCCTTTCTAACTCCTAGATTTTCTATCTTCCTGATTATTCTTTCTCTTACTTGTATTTTCCAGACTTGTCTTCCTACCACTTCACATTATACTAGATTCTTTCAATTACATTTAACAAATCAAATGGTGTGAACATTTCAGCAGATTCTGTTGTTAATAAGTGAGTGATATCTATTTGCTTCAAAAGGATTTCTACATGATTTTAATCTTGAAGTTTAAGAACAGGTATCATTTGTTTTACTAATGTTATTTCCTTATAATTTCCTGGGGATGATGGTCCAGTGACTTGTCAATAATTTACAGGTTAAGAATTTTGGCTTATTTGAACAAAAAACAAGGATTTGATTTCCATTACCTCTAAAATATTTGAAAAACAAAAATTGTATGAAAAAATGAGGTCACTTCAGTTGTCTCCATGGACAAGGAAACTTAGAATCTAAAAGAAAGTTTAAAGAAAAAATAAACTGGCTCTGACTCTGAGATCACTCACTACTTCTCAAATATTTTGCATGCCATCAGCACCAATTCTGTGCTAGCATATACAAAGATCTGTGAGGAAAAAAAAACACAATGGTATCTTTCCTGATTCTGGCAACAAAATTCAAACTGTCCCCTTGCTTTTTCCAGTGCCATGTAGACTACAGTTCATTGATGAGGAAATTTTCTTAGATTTCAACATATGCCTAGAATATCAGGCAAAAGTCATTCAGTAGGAAAAGCTTGCTAAAGAATATAACACACTATAGTACCAGCATGTAAAGCATTTTCAGTGCTATAGCAAATAACCTTCTATTGGTTGGTGGATTCTCATTCTTCATTATTGAAGAAGACCAAAATGACATAACCATGTTTGAGACAACTTATACAGTGTCAGACTGTAGCTTATCAGATCAATATGAGCTTGGGAATGCTTTACCACAGTTTGGGCACAAATAGTCTGCCCATCTGGGTTAGGTAGTCTAAACTTATGAATGTCACATTTCCTTTGAGCTGCTTCAATTCTGCCTTCTTCATAGAGCATAGACAACTGACTGATGAGGGGACATCATGCTGGGCAGTCCAGTTCCAATGTATCCCATGCTGCACAGTCAATTCTAAAGTTCTTCAATGAGTCTTTCATTGTGTCTCAGTGTCACTTATTCTGACCCCCTTGGAGTACTTGACCTGTGTTATTTCTCCATAAAATAGCTTTTTTTGGCAAGAGTATGTCTGGCATTCTAACAATGTGTTCAGCCTTTCATAATTGCATTTTCTTTATTACTGTTGGAATACTTGTCAGTTTAGATTGAGAAAGGACCTCAGTGTCTGGTATCTTCTGCCAGATGATCTTCAGAATCTTTGTAAGACAATTTAAATTAAATTGATTCAGTTTACTGACATGACACTGCTAGACTGTCCAGGTTTCACAGGCATATAGCAAGAAATCAGCACAAGGGCTCTGTAGACCTTCAGTTGGCAGTCTGTCTAATCCCTCTTCTCTCCAACACTTTCTTTCCAGAGCTTCCCAAAAAATGAAATAGCTCTGGCAATGTAAGTGTCAACCTCATTGTCAATGTGTACCTCCTTCGAAAGGACACTGCCAAGGCACGTGAAATTGTCTACAGAACTCAAAACTTCTCCATTTCCTAAAATCAATGCTTCCACATTTGGATGATGTGGTGCTGCCTGATGGAGCATCTGTGTTTTCTTGGTGTTAATTGTTAATCCAAAATTATCAGAGAATCAGTCCATACCTTATTGCACCTCAGGTTCAGAGGCTGCATTGAGGGCACATCATCTACAGAGAGATCATGCATAAGCACTCTCTCCACTTTTGTCTTGGCTTGTAACCTTTTCAAGTGAAAGAATTTATCATTAGTGCAGTAACTGACCTTGAGGCCATGTTCATCGTCAGTGAAGGCATTTGATAACATGGTTGAACACATCATGCTAAAAATGTGGGAGCAAAGACACAACCTGATGGGGAAATCTCCAGAGCATTGTCCACTATCCAGAACTGAGGCATGCATGCCATCATGAAATCGATGTACAATACAGATGATCTTCTCCTGGCAACCAAATTTTGACATAATTTTCCATATACCATCGTCACAAGGTCTTGGTCACACCTAAAAATGTATACAGACCTCTGTTCTGTCCCTGACATTTTTCTGGAATTGTCAGGCAGCCAAAACCTATATCGACTCTTCCTCTATGCTTTCCAAAGTCATACTGGCTCTCAGGAAGATGACCAACTTCCAGGTAAAGGATCAACCAATTGAAGAAGACTCTGGTAAGAATCTTACAAATAATGATGGAAAGAAAAATACCCCTGGGATTATCACAGGACAATCAATTCTCTTTACCTTTATAGAGATGGACAATGGAGGAATTCTTGAATTGTTGGGGGATGATATCTTCATGCCATATAACCTGGAAAACTTCGGTCAGTTTTTAGATGACCAATGGACCCCCCCCCCACTGGTAGATCACAATCGAAAGGGAACAGCATTCTGATCTCCCAGTACTGAGACAGAAAAGGGGGGAACATAGTAAGCACTGTGAAACACTGTGTATATTTGGGGTGCAGGGATGATTAGAGTGCTATATACAATTCTATTAAGGGAAGAATCACAGAATTCACTTGGGGACATATTTGACCATAGAAAAGTCCTTTGGGGAAGAACTGAATTGCTAGTATGGGTGGGAGTAAGATTCTTTGAGAACCAGCATTTAAGGAAATCACCTTTAGAGAGGACAGAGTCAGAAATCAAAGATAGAAAAGTTAGAGAAGATGAATAGTATTACTGAAAAAATACATTGCTCTATTCTGGAAAGGGATCCCAAAATGAAAACACTATGAAATATTGAAGCCAAATTCCAGAACTATCAGATAAAAGAGAAAATCCTGCAAGCAGCCAGAAAGAAGCAATTTAAATACCAAGGAACCACAGTAAGAATTACACAGGACCAGACAGCATCAACTATAAGGGATCAAAGGGCCTGGAATGCAATATTCTGAAAAGCAAGGGAATTTGGAATGCAGCCAAGAATCCAATATCCAGCAAAATGAAGCCTTCTCTTCCAGGGCAAAAGATGGGCATTTAATAAAATATGAGACTTCCAACATTTCCTGATGAAAAGACCAGAGCTTAATAGAAAATTTGTACTTTAAACAGGAGACTCAAGAGACACATGGAAAGGTAATTTTTTTTTAAAAAATGGAGGAGGATGGGGGAAAAACCAAATAAGATAAAACTGTCAATATCCCTACCTGAAAGAAAGATTTTAACGACTTTCAAGAATTATAACTCTAATAGGGAGAATTTAATCAGCCAGAAGAGATGGATATGCATGACTTATTTGACAAACTATTATTCAATAAGATGAAACTGAATTTATCCTTACCTGAGAAAAAATTATAATAACTCTCAATAATTGTAACTTTATTAGAGAGAACAACCAGAAGTGATGGAGACTCATGACCTTTCTGTGACTCATATAGAATGTTTTAAAAACAATACCTCCTTAAAAAAGGATAGTAAAGAGATGGGAGGATGGAGGAGACAGAAAGGGGTAAATCTCATTACATTAAGAGGTACAAAGGACTTTTAGCAATAGAGGAGAAGAAAGGAGGAGGTGAGAATCACCTGAATCTTACTGTCATCAAATTGGCTTAAAATAAACATACACAAGCTCAATTAAGTTAAGAAACTTATCTTCCCTTTAAACTGTTAAAAGGAAGAAAGGGGGAATCAACAGAAGGAAGGGAAGACAGAAGGAGTAAAGGTAAATGGGGGAAAGGGGGGTTTAGATATAGGGGGCAAACACATTGAAGGTGGCAGAATTTGGAAACAAAACACAGGGGAACATGGATAAAGGGGAAAAGGGGGGGAAACACAAACAGAGTGAAAATAACATGGAAGGCAATAAAGAGCTAGTAATTAAAACTTTGAAAGTGAATGGGATGAACGCTTCCTTAAAATGTAAGAAAAAGCAGAGTGGATTATTAACCAGAATCCTACTATATGCTGCTTACAAGAACCTCCTCTGAAACAGAGAGATATGTATAGAGTCAAGGCAAATGTTTGGAGCAAAATATATTTTGCTGCAGTTGAAGTGAAAAACGCAGGGGTAGCAATCCTTATCTCAGACAAAGCAGCTACAAAAATGGATATTAAAAGAGATAAGGAAGGAAACTACATCCTCCTAAAAGATATAATAAACAATAAAGTAATTTCAATACTAAATATGTGGGCATCCAATGGTATAACATCCCAAATTCTTATAGGAGAAGTTGAGGCAATTAGAGGAAGACAAAAAAAGCAAACTCTACCAGTGGGTCATTTCAACCTCCCACTCTCAGACTTAGATAAATCTAATCACAAAATAAACAAGAACGAATTTAAGGAGGTTATATGGATTGTTAGAAAAGCTAGACATGATAGACTTATGAATGAAATTTAATGAGGGTAGAAAGAATTATATATCCTTTGCTGCAGTACATGGCACTTTCACAAAAATTAAACATGGGGCATAAAAACTTAATAAGCAATTGAAGAAAGGCAAAAATAGTGAATACATCTTTCTCAGTTCATAATGAAATAAAACACATATGCAATAATTGACCTGGGAGATATAGACCCAAAATTGGAATTGGAAACTGAATAACCTCAATTTAAAGAATTAATGGATCCAACAACAAATTGTAGAATGAATTAATTATGTCATCCTAGATAAGGACAATAATAAAATAACATACCAAAACCTATGGGATACCCTCAAGGCAGCTGTCAGGGAATATATTAGATCTTTAAATGCTTATATGAATAAATTAGAGAAAGAGGAAATCAATTAACTAAATATGCAACTTAAAAACTTAGAGAAAGATCAAATTAAAACCTCCCAGTTAGATACCAAACTAGAAATTCTAAAAATTAATAAAATTGAAAGCAAGAAATTTATTGAATTAATAAATAGAACCAAGAGCTGGTTTTATGAAAAAAACAATAAAATTGATAAGCCACTGGTTAATGTGATTAAAAAAATAAAACAACATTGCTAGTATTACAAATGAAATGGGTGAACTCATCACCAGTGAGGAGGAAATTAAAATAATAATTCAGAATTATTTTGCCCAACTCTATGCCAATAAATTTGATAATCCAAATACAATGAATGAATATTTGCATAAGTATAAATTTCCCAGGTTAAATGAAGAGGAAATAACCCTATATCTCAGAAAAAAGACATTCCTCAAGTCGTTATTGGACTCCCTAAGAAAAAATTTCCAGGGTCAGATGGATTCACAAGTGAATTCTATCAAACATTTAAGGAACAACTGGTTGCAATTCTATATAAACTGTTTGGGAAAATAGATGAAGACAGAACTCTACCTAACTCTTTCTATGACACCAATATGGTGCTGATGATGTCTAAACCAGGAAAAGTTAAAACAGGGAAAGAAAATTATGGACCTATCTCCCTGAAGAATATAGATGCAAAAATCTTACATAAAATCTTTGCAAAACAATTACAAAAAGTTATAATTAGGATAATTTATAATTACCAAGTAGGATTTATCCCAGGAATGCACTGTTGGCTCAATATTAGGAAAACTGTCAGTATAATTCTTTTTATCAATAGAAAACCTGCTAGAAATCATATGATTATACCAATAGATGTTGAAAAAACTTTTGACAAAATGCAACACCAATTCCTACTAAATGGTAGAGAGTGTAGGAATAAATAGATTGTTCCTTAGAATAATGAACAGTACCTATCTGAAACCTTCACTGAGCATTATATGCAATGGGGACAGGCTAGAGGCATTGCCAATAAGATCTGGGGTAAAACAAGGCTGCCTAGTATCACAACTACTATTCAATATCATATTAGAAATGATAGCTTCTGCAATAAAAGGAGAAAGAGAAATTGAAGGAATTGAAATAAGGAAGGAAGAAACAAAACTCTCATTCTTTGCAAATTACATGGTTGTAATTCCAACATTTCATCTAAGAAACTACTAGAAATAATTAGCAACTTTATAAATAACTGGGCAAATATTAACTGCTCATGGATAGGCCAAGTTAATATAATAAAAATGACAATTCTGCCAAAGTTAGCCTACTTGTTTGGTGTCCTACTAATTTCCAAAAATTTACTTTAATGAGTTAGAAAAAAATTGTAAGTAAATTCATATGGAGAAATAAAAAATCAAGAATCTCCAGAAATTTAATGAAAAAAATGTGCAAAAGAAGATATAAAATTATATTATAAAGTATCAATCATCAAAACTATCTGGTATTGGCTAAGAAATATACTGGTGGATCAGGGGAAAAGATTAGGTGCAGGAAATGATTATAATAATTGGCTGTTTGATAAACACAAAGAGTCCAGTTATTGGGAAAAAATCTTTCTGTCTCTCTCTCTTTCATAAAAAACTGTTGGGAAAATTGGAAGTTATTATGGCAGAAAGTTAGATTAGAGCAACACCTCACACCCTATACCAAGGTAAGTTCAAAATGGATCCAGAATCTAGACAAAAAAAAATAAAACAATATTATAAGCAAACTACAAGATTCAGCAATAGTTTCCTGTAAGATCTATGGAAAGTGAAGAAATTTATGACTGAGGAAGAGATGGAGAACATTATTAAAAACAAATTAGATTATTTTGATTACATTAAATCAAAAAACTTTTGCACAAAGTCATTGTAACAAAGATCAAAAGAAATGTAGCAAATTGGGAAACAATTTTTATGACTAGTGTTTCTGACAAAGGACTCATCTTTAAAATATACAGAAAACTCAATCAATTTTTCAAGAAACAAGACAAGCCATTCCCCAATTGGCAAATGGTCAAAAGATATGCAAAAGCTTTTATTTTGCTGGGGTCTGATATCTGGCTCATCGTTGGCCAAGATGTTGCATATGCAGTCCAGTCTTTGCCTTTGTAGATTTTCTTTTCTCCTTTATATCCAGGTTCTGACTTAACAGAGAATTTTTCCCAATCTTGTCCCGTCTTTTACCCAGATGTTTTCAGGGCTCAGACTTTGTTTAGAGTTGATATCCTCCCTGTTGGCTTGCTTTCTGGCTGCTGAAAACTCTGTTATTATTAAGCTGTCAGGATATAGATTGCACTGTGGTTAAGGCATCCTGCTCATTTTCCCCGCTCTCTTGCCTCCTGGACTTTGCGTGCCATTCCCTCCGCCCCTCCCCAAAGAGATAGACGTTCACAGAAGATCTTACAAGCTGTCTACAGTTAAAAACTTCTTTGAATCTTCTCTTTTTCTGGTGGGATCTGTAGTGTCAATGTCAGAATAGAGGCTTCATTTATCTTTGGTAGGGAAATGCTCCAGGCGCATGTTAGCTTCACACTTCCATCTTGGCTCTGCCCTCAGAGTCAGTTTTCTTAATTTTCCGTAAGGATCCTTTTGGATGCTCACAATGATCATCTCCAAAAAAAAAAGGATAATAAATACAATAAAAAAGACAAAGAAAATCATTTTCTGCACTCAGAAGGAGCTCTTTGTAATATGGAGCTTTCCATTTCAGAAGATCTCCAGAACGGAATTTTGGAATGGGCTTTATTGGAAAGTCACTTCCATAAGAAAGCAGATTTTTAGATGAAATCTATTCCATCATTTCCCTGGAGCATAAATCCATTTTAACTGAAATCTGCATAACATTTGTTTGAGTTTATTTCTATATTAGGCATACCAAATTTTTCTCTGAGTCCCTTTCACCTAGGTTACCTTGGCTTGGAATCTTGGCAAATTTTAATGGGTCATCATAACAAAAGATATTTGAAATTTTCTTTTTAAATTCTTTTTTTAAGCTTTTTGATGAGTTTTTGTATTGGAGTTCAATTTATATACACTATTTTGATTCTTCTCCTGTGAGTAATTTTTCAATTCGTTATTCTTCAGACATGGCAATGTTGTCATCTTTGTTTGTAAAGTAGTTTTCTACAGTAAGTACTCTTTTAGTATTTTTTGTTCATCTTTGCTATTTTAGTTGTGCTCCTAGAGTATATGGAGTATGGATCCAAGCTGTTATTATTCTGGGACTCTGTTCTGATCCTGCCTAGGCAGAGTGTTGCCTATGCAGTCCAGACCTTGCCTTTGCAGATGTTTGTTTCCTTTCTGTCCAGGTTATGACTTAACAGAGGATTATACCCAATCCAGTCTTATCTTTTACTTGGGTGATCTTAGGATTCAGACTTTGGGTTTGATATCCTCCCTGCTGACTTGCTATCTACCTGCCAGGACCTCTGTTATTATTAAACTGTCAGTACCTGGATTTCCCTGTGGCTAAAAGCCCCCTGCTTTCCCACCTCTTGGGCTTTTCTTCCCCTTTTCCCCTAAAGAGACACAGACCTTCACAGAAGATCCCTAAGGTGTCTACAGTTGAAAACTTCTTTGAATCTTTTCCTTTTCTTGGTGGGATCTGTAGCAGGAATGTAGAGTAGAGACTTCTGTTATCATTAGTAGAAAAAAGGCTCCAGGATCAGGTAATCTTCCTGCCACCCTCTTGGCTCTGCTCTGGCAGGCCCTCTTGAGTGTTGTTTTTTCTAAAATTGAACCTTCTTCTTCTACCTGTTATGAATTTTACCTGATCATGGTGTATTATTCCTAGTAATAACTTCCTGTTGTCTCATTGCTAAAATTTTATTTAAGGTTTTACATCAATATTCACTAGTGAGATTGATCCACAGATTATTTAATGTGATTGTCTGCAGAACTGCTTAGAGGAGCTGCTTCCATCAAGTAGGATTATTTCACAATATTGCTGCTATTTTGTACATTGTTCTCTAGATTCTGCTATCCTGTCTATTTATACCTTCACCTTCCCTTTTATCAGTCCCTTCTTCCCTTTTCTTTCCCTCCCCCCCTTACCTGTAGATTAGGATAGAATTTTGAACTCATGTGGGAATCCATCTCATTCCATCTCTGGGTCAAATTTATTGAATAGAACGTGATCAGTGTTCACGCTCTCCCTTCTTGCCCTCTAAAATTATAAATATTTGTTTCTCTTTACATAGTATTATTTATCCCTCAACTACTGTTAATCAGGTATCACCAATCACATCTTGATTATATGATTGCTTGATAAGCTAGAATTGTTATGAAAGTATCAACACAGATTGATTGCTCAATAAGCAGCATTGTCTCATATTACATCAAATTATAATTATAATAATTTTACCTTATCCCCTATTCAAGTAGTCTCCAAGTACATAATCCTCCTCTTGAACTAAAGTATCATCCAAAAGCCAAATAATTTCTTGAACTATTTGCACCCCCAGGCCTATTTTCTCTCACAATTTACCCCCTCTCTCCAGAGTACTTAACCCCTTTTTACTTGAAGCAAGGATTAAGTCAAACTCTAATTTAATTAACTGTAAGACTCTTAAAGGGCCTTAAGAACTGGGAGGCTATGAAGATCTCACTTGAAAACTTTACAAAATATTGTAAGTTATGGAAGACACTGATTGAGGACAGACCAGTTTATGATGCCCTCATCAAAGAAATTGCTAAGCTCTGTCAGCACAGCAGAATTAAAATAGGTCAAAGGATAATGAGAAACAAGTTTAGAGTCAACACCCTTGCTTTTCATCAAGACTTTTTTTCTCAAACACAGTAATGTCATTTTGGACATCTTCAATGGAGAGGCAAGACCCAACTATACCCATATCCTTTAAGTCCAATTTCTTTAATTATATTGGACCTTTTAGTTATACTAAGAAAAGTAATGTTCTCAAGAATAAAAATTGATGTGTCTTCTCTTTTAAGGTTGTATACATTGATGATCTTGACCAACATTTGATTTTTTTTTCCCTTTCTCTATTCGTTTACATTTTTCTGCATTTCTTGAGTTGTGTATTTGTCAATTGAATTCTCTGTTCAGTTCTGTTCTTTGTGTCAGGAAATTATGGAAGTCCTCTATTTCATCAACATCCATTTTTCCTTAACAATATATTCTGAATTTTTCAGGATAGAACATTCTATTGCAATTCCAGGTCCTTTGCCCTCTGATATATGGTATTCCAGCTCTTCCTGTCCTTCAGTATTGAGGTGATAGGTCCTTTATGAGTCTGATTGTGTTTCCTTTGTATTTGAATTGTTTTCTTTGAGCTGCTTGAAGTATTCTCACCTTTATTTTAGAGTTCTGGAATTTGGGTCTAACAATCCTTGGAGTTTTTACCCTGGAGTATCTTTTTGGAGGGGTTCTGTGCATTATTTCAATGATTATATTGTATTTTTGTTCTAGCAGATTTGATCAGTTACCCTAACAATTTCCTGCATGATGTGGTCCAGGTTTGTTTTTTTGATCTAGGTTTTCTAGTAGTCTGATGATTCATAGATTATCTATCTTGCATCTATTTATTTATTCATCTTATTTTGTTTGATGGAATCTTGTAATATTGTAGATTGATTGGTTTCTATTTGTTCAATTCTAATGTTTACGGTTTTATTTTCTTCAATTACCCTTTGTATTTTATTTTAGTTTCTTTGCAAGGCAAATGGTGTTAAGTGGCTTGTCTAAGGCCACACAGCTAGGTAATTATTAAGAGTCTGTGACTGCATTCAAACCCAGATACTCCTGACTCCAAGACCAGTGCTCTATCCACTACGCTACCTAGCTGCCCCTGTATTTCTTTTTTAAAGGCATTGAATTCTCTGGCCAATTTTTCATAATTTTCCTGTGTGGTTCTCCTTTCTTTTTGTATTTTTCTTCTTCCTCTTTTCTTGGATTTTTAAATTCTTTTTTAAGCTTTTCAATGAAATTTTGGGTTTGAGTCCAAGTCTTAGGCTTTTTTGAGAGTTGCTCTGTAAGTTTTGCATCAAACTTCAGACATGGCTTTGTTCTCTTTTAACTTTTTTGCTCAGTTTTGTTGTTTTTAGCTCTGCTCCTGAGGTATGGGGAGTATAGATCCAAGCTTTTTTATGCGGGAGCTGGGGTCAGACATCTGTCTCATGGAACAAACTGCCTCAGGACAGACAAATTTATGATGCCATCATCAGAGAAAATGCCAAGGTTTGTGCTAAGCAGAATTAAAGTAGGTCAAAGGATAATGAGACACTTAAGTTTAGAGACAACACCCTTGCTTTTCATCAAGGCTTTTTGTTGGCCAAGATGTTGCCTATGCAATCCAGGCCTTGCCTTTGCAAAGGTTTATTTCCTCCCTTATTGTCCAGGTTCTACACAGCAGTGGTTTCTTTCTGACCCAGTCCTTTCTTTTGCTCTAGTATTCCCAAAATTCAGCCTTTGTTTGGGGTTAGGACCCTCCCTACTGGCTTGCTATCTAGCTGTGGAGACCTCTGCTTTGGTCAAGCTGATGGAAATGATCTGCACTGTGGATAAAATCTTCCCCTGGCTTTCCTGATCTCCTGCCTCCTGGGTGTTATTTCTCCTCACCCCCCCCCCCCCAATGAGACAGACCTTCACTGAAGTTCCTCCATGATGCTTACCATTGAAAATTTCTTTGAAACTTCTCTTTCTTGATGGGACCTGCAACTTGAATGTCAGTGCAGAGATTTCATATATCATTGGTAAGGAAAAATTCCAGGAGCATGATAGATTCACACCATCTTGGCTCCAGTCTGAAAGTCTGAAGTCTTTTTTTTTCCCCTCATAGATATATTAGTTTCTACTTGTCCAATTCTAAATTTTAAGGTTTGATTTTTTCAGTTAGTTTTTGGGTTAATTAAACTTTTTGTTGAGTTGCATTCTCTATATAGTTTGTCAATTTGAGCTTTTAGATGAGTTGCAGTGATCAATTTTATTTTTTGAAGAATTACATTCTTTTTCTACATGGGTATTTTTACTTTTAAAGGAGTTATTTTCTTTGGTCATTTTTTTCATAATTTTCTTGCATAGCTCTCATTTATTTTTTCCCATTTTTCTTCTTCCTTTCCTCTTTGGTTTTTAAATTCTTTTTTAAGATCTTCTATGAGGTTTTAGATTTGAGTCCACTTCATAGACTCCTTTGAGACATCCCATTCTGGTAATTTGTCACTTGTTTCTTCTGTAATGTCACTCTTGTCATCTCTATTTGTATAGTAGCTTGCTATGGTTAGCAATCTTTTAATTGTTTTTACTTATTTTGATTGTTGAGCTCTGCTTGGGAACAATAGTTCCAAGCTTTTAGTTCAGGAATGAAGATCTGATTCCTTCCTTATCACTGGCAAAGGTCTGGGCAGTTCAGGCATTGATTATTCAGAAGTTTGTTCTTCATATAGTCTGTCCTTTGTCCCAGTGTTCCCAAGGTTCAGATTTTTTCTGAGTTTGGGATTCCACTATGGCTTGCTGTCTGGCTACTACCTGGGACATGTAATGTTGACTGTCAGGTCCTGGCCTGTACTATTGTTAAAAGTCTCCTGCTAACTTTTCTGCTCTCCTACCTAGCTGGACTTCACTTTCCCTTTTCTCCTGAAGAAACAGAACTTCACTGAAGGTTCTCCATGATGTCTACCGTTGAAAAATTGTTTAATCTTTTTTTTGTGGAATCTGTAGCTTCAATATGTATGTAGATGTTTCATTTAAGGTTATATTGGGGAAAGCTCCAGGATCATGTTAGATTTATTCTGCCATCTTGGCTCCACCTTAGAAGTCCTTTTATTAATATATTTGTTAATAATTACATGTACAAATTTTAAAATTTGATTATTTTCCTACTTGACATCCTAATTCTCTCCCCCATAAATTCCTCCCCATAACACCCATAACACATTTCCATATTAGTCATATTGTGAAAGAAAAAAATAAAAAAGTATTTAAAAGTTGTATTGAGTAATTACATTATTGAAAATAATTGCCATTCACAGTTGATCATTGTACAATATTACCATTCCTCTGTATGACATTCTCCTGATTGTGCTCACTTCACTTTGTATCAGTTCATGGAAGTCTTTCCAGATTTTATTTTTCGGAAATTATCCAGCTAGCAATGTTTATATCTTATTAGTATTCTCTCAGGAACATATCCCGCAATTTTTTCAATCATATCTCAAACTATGAGTATTCCCTTAAATGTCAATTCTTTGCTACCAAAAACAGAGCTGCTATAAATACTGGGCTTTTTTTGACAATAAGAGTTATTGTAGGGGAAAGGGATATGAACAATTTAAAATCTTTTGAACAGATTTCCAAATTGGTCTTGAGAATGGATAGAATACTTCATGACTCTACCCTTCCATTAATTGTTGGTTATTTCCAGTGATATTAACCAATCTGATATATGAGATGATACCTTAAATTTGATTTAATTTGCAAGAACATTTTCCATATGATATAAAGCTTTAACTTTTGAAAGCTTCCTAAAGATTTGTTGACCCAGTATGAGAAAGGATTGCTGGACAAACTTATACCTCAGCAACACAGACCAGGCCCTTGTACACCAGAAATATTTTTAGTGGGGGGAGGAGGTGATTGAACTAATGGTAATTGTGGGATTTTCTGGACCTCCCAGTCCACAAATTCCAAGGGCATTTTAAAAGATCAGCAAAAAATTTCTTTCACACCTATGTGAGAATGAAGTGCAGTCCAGCACAGACTGTACCAACACATCTCCTTTCTTTTCAAGCCAGGAACAAGTCTTGGGAAGAAGTCATGGAATCAGTGGTAGCAGCAAATGCTTCCAGAAATCTCAAACCACAGACCATAAGAAGACCAAACAGCTAGAAGAAGGAAATTTCAGAAATGTCTTTCCAGCACTGAGGCAGTACTCTGTTGTTTTGCCCATTCTCAGATCAGGTCTAAGTCCTGGGTAGCGGTCTCAGGGTAAGGAGAAGCATTAACTCCTCATAATCAGAGGATAGTGGGGATCCTCCTCTCAGTTTTAAAGCAGAAAAGAGTGATTGTGGTCACTTACAGATTAGAACAAAAGTCAAGAGAGTAGTAAATACATGTTAGAAATACAACTTTAATACCATCTTGAAAAAACTGAAAATTAGCAGGTGCCTAGATGTATCTCTGAACACAAAACCTCTGAAGTTTGGGTTAGTGTGCCCTCCCACCTGAAAGAAAAGTGCTATTTTACAAATAGTTAAAAGTAAAGTAAAACTCTGTGGAAATTAAGCCTAGAACAGAAAAAAAAACAAGCAGATCATAGAAAGTTACTATGGGACAAGAAAGATTAAAATAATAAAAATAACACCCTGAAAGAAGATAAAAAAGTTAACACTCCTATATCCAAAGCCTCCAAAAAATATATGAGCTTAACTCAGGCCATGGAAGAGTTCAAAGAGAATTTTGAATTCTCTGAAATTGAAATCAACTAAGAGAGCTAGAGGAAAATTGGGAAGAGAATTGAGAGTAATCAAAGAAAATCATGAAAAAATGAATGAATAGCTTTGAAAAGGAGACAAGCACACACATACACACACACACGAAGAAAATATCATATAAAAACAGACTAGGTCAGATGGTAAAAGGGTTATAAAAAGTCAATAAGAGAAAAAATACTTTTAGAAACTAAAATTGGACAAATAGAAAGAGGCATTATAATTCTTTGAAAAAATATTGCTTAAAAAGTAGAATTGGATAAATAGAAGAAAATCTCCCTGAATAATATACTTCCTTAAAAATTAGAATGACTATGAGAAATGAAGAAATAATGAAATAAAACCTAAAGAGTGAAAAAAGAAGAAAATATGAAATATCTCATTTGTAAAACAATTCACTTGGAATATAAATCCAGGAAAAACAACTGGAAAATTATCATACTACATGAAAATCATGGCTAAAAATAAAAGGAACCTATATATCATTTTTCAAAAAAATTACTAAGGTAAATTGCCCCAAACCAAACCAGAAAGTTAATTAAGAATTGAAAGAATCCACTAATCGCCTTCAGAAAAAAATCCCGTGATGAAAAGCTCTAGGACTATTATAGCAAAATTTCAGTGCTTCCAGGACAAGGAGAACTTATTGCAAGTAGTAAGAAAAGAAAAAAAGAAAAAATCAAGTATCATGGAAACACAGTCAAGATAATACAAGTATTAGCACTTTCTACTTTAAAGGACAATAGATTTGGAATATGATCTTCTAGAAAGCAAAAAAATCTTGAATCATAACCAAGAGACGCCATCCTGACAAAATTAATCTTTCATAGGAAAAGATGAACATTCAATGCAAAGGGGATTTTCACACCCTTCCAATGAAAAACACAAAGCTGAAAAGAAAATTCCATCTTCAAATACAAGACTGAAGAGAAGCATAAAAAAAGGAAACAGGAAAGTGAAATCATAAAGGAACTTAATAAGGTTAAACTGTTGACAATTCTAAATGTGAAAATATCAGTAACTCACAAGATCTGTATAATTATTAGGGGAATTAGAAGAAGTTTGTATATATAAACATATATATATATATATGTATGTATGTATGTATGTATGTATACATAGAGGGCACAGGTGTGAGTTGAATATGAAAGGATGATGTCCTAAGCAGGGGAGAGGACTATAGCAGATTAAAGGGAAAGGAGAGGTAAAATGGCATAAATTATTTCACATAAATGAGGTAAGCAAAAGGGACTGGGGGAAACTAAGGAAGACTGAATGAACCTTACTATGATCAGAATTGCTCAAAAGGGGAAAAATGTATACAATGAATTCAGCATAGAAATATATCTGAACCCACAGGAAGAAGTAGAAGAAGGAGATAAGAGAAGAAAAGATGGGATAGAGGAAAGGGTAAATTGAGGGACAGTGGATATATTCATAAGCAAAAATACTTTTAAGGAGCAACCAGATAAAAGTAGAGAAATAAAAATTATTAACAGTGAGGTAATAGAATTAAATACAATAGAATTAGCAATAGTAATTTTAAAAAATGAAACAACTTTCTCTCTTGGGTGCCTCATTTCTCAAGTATGTAGAGATATGAGTCAAATTTATAGAGATTGGAGTCATTTCTATAGTTGACAAATGACCAAAGAAATTAACGGTTTTCAGATGAGGTTATAAGGGCTGTCTCTGGCCATTTGGAGATACATTCTAACTCATTGATTGTACAGATGAAAATTGGAACATTTCTGCAGTACTACTTCATACCTATTAAATAGGCAAATAGGACAGAAAAGGAACATGGTAATTGTAGGAAAAAATGGAACATTAATGCACTTTTAGTTCTGGTAGTGTACTGATTCAACCTTTCTGTGAAGCAGTTTGGAACTATGATGAGGGGACTATAGAGCTACATATACCACTGCTTAGTCTATATCTCCAAGAGGATAAAAAATCAAATGGGAAAGGGACCTTTATATACAATAGTGCTTAAAGCAGCTCATTTCTAGTGGATATTGAGGAGATGCTATCAATTAGGGAATGACTGAACAAATTATTGAAACCAGTGGTTATGATAGAATACAATTCTAAAAAATGATTAGCAGGATGCTCTCAGAAAAATCTGGAAAAATTACATAAATTGATGCAAAGTGAAATATGCTATGTACAAAGCAGCAGCAATATTGTAAGATGATAAATTGTTCATGATCCAAATACAATGATCCAAAATACCTCCAAAGGACATATGATGTAAAATGCTATCCATCCCTAGAGAGTACATTATTGATATCTGAATACAAACAAAAGAATATAGTTTTATTTTTTTCTTGTGGGTTTTTTCTTCTATATGGTTTCCCATGACTTATTATAGAAATATTTTGCATGATAGCACATTGATTTTCTCACTTTTTCATTAAGATATAAAGTGAGGAGACAGGATGGGAGGGAATTTGGAACTCAAAAATGTTAAAAAATGTTTGTTAAAATTGATGTTTGCATATAATTGGATAAAAACTAAATTCTAAAGAACTTAAAAAAAATGAAAGTCAGAGGTGACAGTGGGGTTCATTCTATTTTAGTCTCTGCATGCAAGATTCTTACCAGTCATCCTTAATCAATTGATCATTTCCCTATAAAATGGTCATCTACCCAAGAACCAGTATGATGTCAGAAATTGCCAAGAAATGATCAACAAGAGATTTGCTGCCCAAAAGCTCCAGAAGAAATATCAGAGGCAGAACAAAAGTCTGACTTTTGCTACTGACAATTACAATGACATGATAAGTCAAGAGGAAATTTGTTTCACCAGGGAAGTAAATCAATATTGTATACCAATCCTATTATTGCATGCTTGAATGGTTTTGTACAATTGTTGATGCTCCTGTGCTTTTCCGTTCACTAATGGAATGAAGTAGATATTTCCACTTGCTCCCAGTGATATTGTTAGATGCCTTCGATGAAAATGAAAATGGAATCAAGGTCAACTACTTCCTTGATGGTAAATTACCTAATATTTGTTCACAGATGTTTGTGTACTCAATTCAGACTCTGAAAGAGTGAGATACAACAGAATATGGGTCAATTCTCTGCCATTTGGCAAAAAAAAACCCCAATAGATCTTCACCATCAATTACAACAACTGGAGAAATTTTGAATACTGTGAATAAGTTCACTACCTTAGCAGCATACTTTGAGGCCCAAATTGCCAGGATTAGATCAACATTTAGGAGCCTTCAAAAATCAGTATGGGAGAAAAGAGATATTAAGCTGACTTTGGAACTGTTGTGTTGACATAATTATTTGACTTACTTTGCTTGTAAAACTCCATTCCAGAAAACTTAACTGCTTCCATGTGAATTGTCTTAGGAAGATTCTGAAGATGACTAGCACAAGATAATGTACCAGATCCTTTCTACCTTACTGCAGATGAACTGGCAAACATTCAAAACACTACTATAGAGAATTTAACTAATGGACTGAACACATTTTGAAGGTCTACTTTATGCTTGCCTAGAACTCACACAGGTCAGAAAAAATGATACAAGGACTCCCTCAAAAGCTCCCTGAAGAACTTTGGCATTTATTTTGAGATAAGGGAAACATTGACATAGGATCATTCAATATGGTGTACTTGTAATCTATGAGCAAAGTAAAATTAAAAACGTCTCACTCCCAAATCAATGTCATAAGGGTTATTTGTATCAGACCTATGGTAAAGCCTTCTCAACTCCTACTACTTTGATCAGTTAGGTTAGTTAGACACACTATATGTTGACCACAACATCATAATTCCCTTTATATCCTCTGAGTATGAAGCACAAACAACAGTTTTCCTCAGTGCTTTTTGTAACTTCTTTCACAAGTTGTTGAATTTTTTCTTTGTGATTTTCTGCCATCAATAGCATTTCTTTTATGAATTTTTCCACCTCTCATTTAATTTTGAAAATCATTTTTGAGTTCTAGAAAGCTAAATTAATGTTTTTACTTACATGTAGTTTTTTGGCATTGTTTTCTTCTTCTGAGTTTGCATTTTGACCATCCCTATAACCACAGTAACTTTATGGCCAGGATTTTTTGTTATTTGTTCATTTTTTCAGTTTATTTTATGACATTCAATTTTATGTTAAAACTGGACTCTGCTCCTAGGGTGAAGGTAACATTGTCCCAAGCTTCAAGTTTTTGTACTATTGTTTTCAGAGATAGTTTTGAGGTTTTGTAAGTTTTCTATTCTTTCTAAGTGTAGTGGTCCAAGAAGAGTCATAGTCACTCTTCTCCTGACTTATAATCTTGATTATGAGCTACCAATTGGGGAAATATGGCCATTTTTTCTGTTCCTACTTGTGCTCCTCCTTATCCTGAGTCCTGGAACTGTGTATTTTTATTGCAACAGAATCCTATGCAAGTGCCACAAAAGGTTCCCCTGTGATTTTTCATGCCCCTAATCCTCTGTGGTATTAAAGCTCAGGAAGTTGCCCTGCATAGTTTCCCTCAAAGTCTTTCTCCTGCTTGCTTTGGGTATGAATCTTACTGAACTGAATTCCTGAGAAAAAAAATCTTTCTTTTCACTCTTCTAAGTTGCCTTGAAAATTTTACCCAAGATTTTTATTGGTTCTTACCCCACAGAATTCATTGTGAGATGTAATTTTAAAGATACTTGGAGGGGAATTTAGGCATGCTCATTTGAATCTCTGTCTTTATTCTTCCATCTTGACTTCATCTACTTGAGACTTCTTTCTAAATGTAGACTTGGAGAAAGAAAAGAAGGAAGAGGTCTGGTAGAGGCAATTATGAAGCAGTGAGCATAAGACTTTAAAGATTTTCAATGATTTGATAATTTTTAATTTTTCCTTTCCAGATTTAAGTATCTAATTTCATTTTATTTTATTTTTTCTGATTTGGTCTTACTAATGAAATTTCTTATTTTAATTGCTCTAGATTGATTTTATATGAAAGTATCAAGAGAAAAACAATAAAATCTTGACTACTCTTTTCATTATCATATAATAATTATATACAATAAAAGTAATCATCTCTTCCATTTTTTAAATCTCCTTCATAATTTACCTCCATTACCAGTAAAATAATCCGTTATAATTTATTTTCACAATCTTAGTTATTTCTAATTAGTCTTGGTATATTTAAGATTTTTGTGGTGCAAAACCATTAAGGGAGCACATTGAGACAAAATTAAACTTCTGAAGATTAAAATACACAGAGAATGAGTGAGATGGTCACCTCCAGGACATCTTCACAACAAAATGCTTAAGGCACATCTAAGAAATAGTGAAGCACTGGTAATTCCTGAGAGGTAGCTACATGGATGGTATTCCAATCTTGACACAATTTTATCTTCAAGTTATAACTATGAACTTCTGCACTGATATAATTCTGTGGAATATAATTTTTAGTCTTGATAGAATAGTGATGGACTAAAAAGGGATTAAAATAGTTATTTTATAATAATACAATACAACAATGATTGTATTATTTGAAATAAATTTTTACTGACTTTGCTATTTAATTTTTATCATCTTTTTTGATTTTTGATTATTGTCCCTACTTCACTTGTATGTGTGTTGTATTCTTCATTAGAATTTGAAGACAAGGCTGCTTTTTTTGGTTTTTTTCTCTTTATTTCCAGTGTTGAGCACATAGTAAGCACTTAATAAATGTTTCCTAACTGATTAATTAATTGCACTCTGAGTCAAGCAGATCATGAGTATTCTTAGTAATAGATTTCTCCCTTTATTGTTTCAACTATTGCTTGTTCTTTTTTTAAGAAAGATTTTACTTATTTCAAGTTTTACAATTTTTCTCCTATTCTTGCTTACCTCCCCCATCCCCCACAGAAGCAGTCCATTAGGCTTTACATTGTTTCCATGGTATACAGTGATCTCAGTTGGAATGTGATGACAGAGAAACCATACCCTTAAGGAAGAAAAATAAAGTATAAGAGGTAGAAAAATTATGTAATGATATAATGCTTGTTTTCTGAAAAATTGAAGGTAATAGTCTTTGGTCTTTGTTCAAACTCCACAATTTTTTCTCTGGATACAGATGATATTCTCCATCACAGATAACCCAAAATTGTCCCAGATTATTGCACTGATGGAAAGAGCAAGTCCAGCAAAGTTGATCATCACTCCCCTGTTGCTTTTAGGGTGTACAATGTTTTTCTGGTTCTGCTCATCTCACTCAGTATGAGTTGATACAATTCCTTCCATGCTTCCCTGAATTACCATCCCTCCTGGTTTCTAATAGAACAATAGTGTTGAAGGACATTCACTTAATTTCCAATTATTTGCCACAACAAACAGGTCTGCTATGAATATTTTTGTACAAGTGATGCTTTTACCCTTTTTCATTATTTCTTCAGAGTATAGACCCAGTAGTGGTATTGCTGGATCAAAGGGTATGCACATTTTTGTTGCCCTTTGGGCATAATTCCAAATTTCTCTCCAGAAAGTTTAGATGAGTTCACAGCTCCACTAATATATTAGTGTCCCATATTTCCAAAGTCCTTTCCAACATTGATCATGGTCCTTTCTAGTCATATTGGCCAGTCTGAAAGGTGTGGGTTGATACTTCAGAGATGCTTTAATTTGGAATTTTTCTAATAAATAATGATTTAGAGAAATTTTTCATATGACTGTGGATTTCTTGGTTTTCCTCATCTGTAAATTGTCTTTGCATATACTTTGACCACTTGTCAATTAGGGAATGGCTTGGTTTGTTTTTTAAATTTGACTCAGTTTTCTCTCTCTCTATGTAAATATATATATATACATATATATATATATATATATATATGTATATATATATATATATAAACTTGTTTCCAAATTTTCTACATTTATTTTGATATTAGCTCCAGCAGTTATCTCTGTGCAAAAGCTTTTTAATTTAATGTAATCAAAATTATCTAGTTTGTTTTTAATGATGTTCTCCATCTCTTGCTTAGTAAACTGCTTCCCTGTCCACGGATCTGACAGGTCAACTACTCCTTGATCTTCCAGTTTACTAATAACTTTGTTTTTTATGTCTAAATCCTGTATTCATTTTGATCTTACCTTGGTATAGAGTGTGAGGTGTTAGTCTAATCCAAGTTTCTTCCATACTAACTTCCAATTTTCCCAATAGTTTTTATCGAAGAGAGTTTTTGTGCCAATAGCTGGACTTTTTCAATTTGTTAAACAGCTGATTATCATAATCATTTCCTACTATTGTACCACCTCACTGATCCACCACTCTATTTCATAACCAATACCAGAGAGCTTTGTTGATTGATATTTTATAATATAATTTTAGGTATTCTAAGGCTAAACCACCTTCTTTTGTACTTTTTTCATTAAATCCCTGGAAATTCTTGATTTTTTTATTTCTCCATATGAATTTACTTACTTTTTTTCTAACTCATTAATTTTTTTTGGACTTTTCATTGGTAGGGCACTAAACAAGTAGTTTAGTTTTAACAGAATTGCCATTTTTATTATATTAGCTTGACCTATCCATGAGCAGTTGATGTTTGACCATTATTTAAATCTCATCAACCATTACATGTTCCATAATATCTAGAGTGCTAAATCAATTCCAATTTCCCAGCATTTCTGGTTTTCAATATGATTTCAAAGCAACTATAAGGATTTTTAAACAGTACTCTGCTGATCTTACATCTTAGATAGGCTCTTCTAAGTTTCACCTTTCCTGGAGAACTTTTATACAACATATCACTTTAAAATATGAATAATGGGTTTTGCATTAGAGGATAAAGATGGTGATAATAATAGTCACAATAACTCACTTTCAATTTTATTAACAATAAAGGGTTGACTATTACAAATTTGCTAATAACAATTCCATGAATTTTTATAGGAATTTTTAAGGGAAACAGAAATGTATTTGAAACAATGATCAGGAAATTACAGGAACTAGAAATGCATTTCACTCATTTTCTCTATATCAAATAGTGATTTATCATCAAGGAATCAATGACTACAAAAAAACATACATAGATGTATGCAGAGATAAGAAATTGATGCCTTCCTTGGAAAGAATGAGCAACTCTGAATGGTAACAAAAATCAAGCATGTGAACAGTCAGAGATTTCCATCTTAGTATGAAATGAGGAGAGATAAGATATCTATCTATATATTCACACACAAACACACATACATATGCACAAAACACAATGCATGTTGGTTTAAAAAAGCAAAAATGTCCCTTAATAATACAGAAAAGAGTATATGAACTTCTCATAATAAGAGTGGATTTTTCTTTGCAAATGACTGTGTAGAAATCATTACATGGCACTCCTGCACTCCACATATTCAAAATTGAGCCTGTTTTTTCACTGTTAGAACCAAAAGTATGAAGAAAGATTCATTTTAAAGGCCCTCAAATTATCAATTTGATTTTGATTTGTGCTTAAAGTTTTGTTCTGTAAAATATGGGTAAAAATTTCCAGCTCTGAGAATTAAGAACAATTCCACATTGAGTATTTAGTCAACTATCTCACTGTGCTGTTGACTTTTTAAAGTTTTTTTTATTCTGGATAGAGGAGGAAGAGGAGGAGTAAAAAAATAGAGAAATTAAAATTTCTGTAAAGACAAAAGTTCTGAAAGCTAAAAAAAAGAGATAAAAGTAAAAGGAATAGGAAAAGCCTAGAATAGGAATAAGATGGATGTGAGTGAGGAAGTTGATGATCTATCTGCATTGGAAGATGTAAGCCAAGTCTTAATTATTATTTTAGTCCTTTGCTGACAGAAGTAACAGGACTAGTAACTCACTGATACATATTCAGGGTTTACCTATACAATTAACTGATGTGTTATCTCAGGCAAATCATTTAATCTCCATCAACTTCTGTTTCCACTTCTATGAAAAGAGTTTAGTTACATTAGAATTAATGAATGAATAAATGGGAATTCATAATTATTTTAAAGAACTTACTGGAGTCTAAAAATTTGGGACACAAATCTAAAAGAGAAACATAACTTTTGACTTGTTGCCTCAAATTCCTGGAATATTCTCCTTCACTACCTCTACCAACAAGTCTCTGACTTTTTTGATGACTCATGCCAAACCTGAGCTTCTTACTTTTTTTTGCATATACTGTCCAAAAGACACCAACCACCAATGCAGTAGTGGTGCTTTATCTCTGAGATACTTTTCTTTTTCTATATTTTCTGTTTGGCACAAAAAGTTCTTTTTTGAAAAATTTTTTTTAAAAAATTTATTTATTTACAGCAATGGTATTGAGTGTCTTGCCCAAAGTCACACAGCCAGGCAATGATTAAGTGTCTAAGGCCAGATTTGAAGTCAGGTCCTCCTGACTCTGGGGTCAATACTCTATCTAATGCACCACCTAACTGCTCCCCACTGTGTCACCTAGATGCTACACAAAAAGTTCTTAAAAAAAGAAAACAATTTTTTTTAAATTTATTAAAGAAATTAAGCATAGTAGAATAATAAAAAAGATTATTGAACATGAAATCTATTTTGTACAAATTGATATTCATTTTATTTTCTTTTTAGTTTTTATTTTTGTGGTCATAGGTACATTTACTGTAATAGTATTTTATTTTCCACAATTACAAATAAAAATTTTAGCATTCATCAAAATTCAGAAGATTTTTAATTCCAGAATTTTCTTCATCAATCTCTCCTTTTCCCTCCTCTGAAAATGGTAGGCAGGTTAATAGAGTGCCATCACATAATACATATTTTCATATTATCCTCAAGTTTTTAAGAAAATGCAGATGAAAATGTAAAAATAGTCATGGAAAAAATTAAATAACTAAAAAAATGAGTCAATCTGCATTCAGAATTCAGAGATCATTGGTTCCTTGTTTGGATATGGAAAACATTTTCTTTCGTGAGAACTTTGTAATTTGTCTTAGATCATTATGGTTGCTAAGAGCTGAATCATACTTGATAATCACACTGTGTTGCTGATATTATGCACATTGTTTTCTTGGTTCTGATTATTTCAATTTACATAAGATCTTACAAGGTTTTCCAGGTTCTTCTGAAATCTACCTATTCATCATTTCTTTTTCATAGTCCAGCTTGTTCACTCATTCTCTAATTCAGGGCTGTCTAACCTTACTTTTAAAAGTTTTTATTGAAACAATAGACAGTGCATTATGATTTGCCATTTTAGTAAGAGCTTTGCTCAGTTTCATTTACTAAAGAATTTAATAAAAATACAGACAGGTTACATAAATTTGCCCTATGAGCCACTTAGGCCCACAGGATACATTTTAGACAGTCGTGCTATAACTGATGAAAATCCCCTAAATTTCTAATATTCTGCCATCATTAAAATGGCTTCTATAAAGATTTTGCACATATAGACCGTTTTCTGATCTCTTTGAGATAGAAAACTAGTAGTGCTATTGCTAGATCAAAAGATAAACGCAGTTTGGTTGCTCTTTGGTCACAGTTCTAAATTGCCACCCACAGAGCATTGGTGTACCACCAATATTCCCATATACTCTCATATATATATGTATATATACATATATAGATATATATGTATGTATATTGGTTTTTTTTACCTTTTTTGTCATATTAACCAATCTGATAGGTAAGAGGTGCTATCTTAGAATCATTTAAAATTGTATTTCTATCATTAAAAGTGATTTAGAGCACTTCATATGTCTAAAGATAATTTTGATATCTTCATCTGGAAACTGTCTATTCATTGATAATTTATTAATTGGGGACTGACTCCTGTTCTTATAAGTTTGACTTAGTTCTCAACATTTTTGAGTAATGAGGCCTTTATCAAACATGCATAATATGAAGAACATTTTTCAGCATTCTTCATTCCTTGTAATATACATTGTGCTGCTTTTGTTCAAAAGTTGCTAAGTTTAATATCAACAAAATTATTTATTTTACATTTTAAAATGTTCTCTATCTCTTGTTGGGTCATAAGTTCTTCCTCTCTTCATAGATCTGAGAGGTAAATTTGCTCTTCCAAATTGCTTATGGTGTTACTCTTCATGTCTAAACCATGCACCTATTTTGACCTTATTTTGATAGACTGCATGAGATGTATGTATATACCTAGCTTGTGTCCCATTGTAATTATAAATTTTCCACTAACTTTTTGGTCAAATAGTTAAGTTTTGTTTTAAAATCTGGGGTCTTTGGGTTCATCAAATACTAGGGTACTTTTGGTATTTCTTACTGTGTCTTGTGAACCTAATTTGTTCCACTGATCCACCCGTCTATTTCTTACCCAGTACCAGATGTTTTCATTGAATACTGCTTTTTAATATCATTTGAAATTTGGTATTGCAAGCATATTTGCTTCTGTATTTTCCCCCTTTAGTTTCCTTGTCATTCTTGATTTCTTTTATTCCAAATGAATTATATTATTTTTATCAATATGCAGTAATTTTTTGACAGTTTGATTGTTATGGCACTGAATAGATAAATTAACTGAAAAAAAAGAATTGTTATTTTGTTACCAGGAACAGACTTGTAATAGTAAAGGAAAAGAAGACAGGGTGTGACACTGAGTAAATCTTACTAGCAATAAATTTGGACCAGAGATAGAATAACAGGCATTCCCAATTGGGTTTATAAATACCTTATCCTACTGGGAAGTAGGGGGAAAGGGGAAAGAAAGAGTGGAATAGGACTAACTTAAGGGAAGGCAATAGTAAAAGTAAACATAAAGTTGAAGATAAAATTTGAAAGAAAAATTAAAGAGGAAAGAGATCACAACATTGGTGGTGAGAAGGAATAAAAGGAAAGGAACGAGAAAATTACAAATGAGGAGAGATAGCATGGAGGGAAATATAGAATTAGTGATCCTAACAGTAATTGTGAATGGAGTGAACTTTCTCTAAAATGGAAGTGTATAAAAGAATGGATTAAAAACCAGAATCCTACAATAAGTTGTTTATAGGAAACACATTTGAAGCACTGAAATACACAATACTAAACATAAAAACTTGGAGCAAAATGTATTATGCTTCATCAGAAGTAAAATGATCAGGGTTAGCAAGATTGAACTCAGACAAAACAAAAGCAAAAATAGATCTCATTGAAAGTAATAAGGAAGGTATCTACTTCTTAAAAGACATCATAGTCTGCACTAAGGATCCTAATCACAAACAGAGACTGAACCCTGGGAAAACTGGGGCAAAAGACAGTACTGATTTGGGAAGAAACCACTGCCTAGGCAGAACCTGATCATAAAGGAGGAAATAAAGGTTTGCAAAGGCAATGTCTTTGCTGCATAGGTAGCATCTTGGCTAATGAGAAGCTAGGTATTAAATCTCATTCACTTCATAGAAACCTTGGGTCTCTTCTCCCTATACCCCAAAAGTGAATTCAGACAATCAAAATGAGAAAAAGAGCTAAAACAACACTAACCATAGAAACGTACTATGCAGATAAAGATAATAATGCCATCTAACAAGAAGAAAATAGTGAATAATTACCTACATAAGATGTATCAAAAGAATCTCTGACTTAAACTCGAATTCAAAAGCTCATAGAAGAGCTTAAAAAATTAAAAAACAAAGAAGATTCTAAGAAGAAAATTGGACAAAAAGAAATGAGTCATAAAAGAAAATTAGGAAATCAACTTTTTTAAATGTAAAAATAGCCAACTCTTGGAAAAAGTAGAACTCTTCAAAAAACATAAAATTAACCAACTGAACCAACTGAAAAGAAATAAAATTCATCTGAAACTCAAATCAAACAACTAATGGAAAACTCAAATCAATTAACTAGAAAGGTAATACAGCAAAAATAAAATTAACCAACTGGAAAAGAAAACAAAAAAGCCAACTGAAGAAAACAGAACCCTAAAAATTAGAATTGGACAAATAGAAACCAATGAATCTATGAGATGACAGGATTCCACCAAATAAAGTTAAAAGGCTGAAAATTATTGAAGAAAATGCAAAGTATCTTTTACAAAAAACAAACTTCATGAAAAATAGAAACCAATGAGATAATTTACAAATTATTGGTATACCAGAAAATCTAGATAAAAAAGAGCCTTGAAACTATTTTTCAGCAAATTATCATGAAAAATTGTCCAAATCTGTTGGATTAAGAAGACAAAATAGCCATTAAAAGAATAAACAGAATTCCTCCAAAAAAAGACCCCTCGATGATAAATCCATGGGCTATCCCAGTGAAACTGTAGAATTCTCAAATGAGAAAATACTGCAAGCATCAAAATGAAGCAATTTAAATGCAAAGGAAAGAAAATCAGAGTTAACCAAGACTTATAAGTTTTAAAAGTGAATGACCAGAGCACCTGGATGTCATATTTCAGAGGTCAAAGTACCTTGGATAACAACCAAGACTTTACTGCAACATTCAGCATATTCTGTCAGGGGAAAAGATGGATTTTCAATGACATAAAGGACTTCCAAATTTTCATGATAAAAAGACAATACTAAACAGAGAATTCAATCTCCCAATACAAAACTGAAGAGATACATAAAAAGGTAAATGGAGAGGGGGAATAAATAAAACAAAACAAATGTTAGTCAAGAACATTAAATGTTATATAACTGTACAAAGGAAAATATAACATTTTTAACTACTGAGAATTGTATTTTTCTTAGGAAAGTAAAGGATTGAATATGGTTGAAGAGATTGGATTTAGAAGATTTATGTATGGTTTGTTCTTATCTTTCCATTGAAGAGGAACAAGATAACATCACTATGTTTGAGACAAAAAGCCCAGGTGAAAAGCTGGGGTGTTTAAATTTATGTGTCTCATGTAAATTTCTTTGAATTTTTGAAATTTGAAAATTTGAAAAAATTTCTTTGAAATTTTTAAATTCTGTTTTGCTCATAAAGCTTAGGACTTTGTCTTGTAAGTGCATCTTATGTGTGACTGACAAGAGCCAGTATCTCCCATACCTTACAATCAATTGCAAAGTTCTTAAGAGAGGTCCTCAGAGTGTCCCAGAACTTAGACTCCTTAGAGACTCTAAAGTTAATTAAATCAAAAGTGACTTTACTCTGCTAAGCACTTAGAGGTTTGTAATACCATAGAGGCTGAGGGTAGGAACTTACTTAGAAAGTTTAGACATAAGAGATTAGTAAGTGATTTTGTATTAATCCATACTTTAGTTAACTATTGTTTAAGAAGCATGGTTGGGGATTTAATGTAGAGGAGTGTGGGAAAGAGTAAATTTGGAGGGTGATGAGGGGAGTTTGGGTGGAATATAAATGGTTCATGAAATGGTTTGGCTTTACATGCTGCTTTGGCTCATGAGCATTATGTGTACATGAAGTATACTTACTTGTAAAGTGGGTAAAATATGAAGTGATTTTAATTTGAGGAGATTCATGATTCTTGAGAAGTGTATATCTAATGAGACAGCAAATGGGAAGGTGTCTTAGTAGCTATGAAATTATGAAGCAATGTTGCTTATTAAGCAAACAATCAATCAATTTTTGAATGATGGTACTTTGATTGATAGTACTTCTATCTGGTCAGATAAAAGGAGTATAATTAAATAAAAGTGATGCAAATACAAGACAGGGTTAATACAATAAAAACATAAAAAGGAGAAGTCTAGGCATTAGTGCATAAATAGCAATATGCCAAGAGAAACAATGACCTAACACTGAGGAAATCCTATTCATTAGATTTGACCCAGAGAGGAAATAAGACACATTCCCACATGGGAAAGTGGAATAAGAAAAAAGAGAAAAGTATAAATGGGGAAAGATAACATGGAAAGTAATACACAATTAGTAATCTTAATTGTAAATGTGATGGGGATAAATCTCCCATAAAATTGAAATGGATAGCAGAATGTATTAAAAATAAGAATCCTATACATATGTGATTTACAAGAAACATGTTTGAAGCAGAGAGATATACACACAGGGTAAAGATAAAAGACTGGAGAAAAATATAGTATGCTTCAACCAAAGTAAAAAAATATATATATATATCAGGTTTAGTGATTCTGATATCACACAAAGCAAATGCAAAAATAGGTCTACTTAAAGAGATAAGGAAGAAAACTATCTCTGCTTGAAAGGTACCATTGAAAATGAAGATATATCATTATTAAACATGTATGCACCTAGTTATAAAGCATCCAAATTACAAGCAGAAATAGACAGCAAAATTTTAATAATAGGGGACTTCAACCTCCCTCTCTCAAACTAGATATATCTAAGCACAAAATAAACAAGAAAGAAGTTAAGAAGGTGAATGAAATCTTAGAAAACTTAGATATCATAGACCTCTGGAAAAAAATTAAAGAGGATAGAAAAGAATATACCATTTTCTTAGAAATACATGGAACCTATACCAAAATTGACCAGGTACTTTATCATAATAGATTCAGAAAGGCAGATATAATAAATACATATTTTTAATTCATGATGCAATAAAAAATAAATGTATTAAAGGGTCATGGAAGTGAAACCAAAAATTTATTGGAAACTAAATAACTAAATCCTAAATAATGTGTGAATCAAACTGCAAATAACAGAAATAATCAATAATTATATTCAAGAAAATGATACTAATGAGACATCATAATAAAAGTTATGGGATGCAGTCAAACCAGTTTTTTGGGGAAATTTCTATCTCTAATGTTCATATGAAAAATAGAGAAAGAAGAGATTGATGAATTGGATATGCAGCTAAAAATCTCCAAAAAAATCAAAAATCTTCACTAAAATATCAAATTAGAAACTCTGAACAAGGGAGAGGTTAATAAAACTGAAGGAGAGAAAGCCATCAATCTAATAAATAAAATTAAGAGTTGGTTTTATGAAAAAAAATCAATGAAATAGATAAACATTTTTGTTTATCTGATTTTTTTTAAAAAGAAAGAAAATCAAATTACCAGAGTAAAAAATGAAAAGAATGAACTAATCACCAATGAATTAATATGAGGTGCTACCTCATACCTAGATTGTCTAAGATGACCAAAAGGGAAAATAACAAATGTTGGAGAGGTTGAAGGAAGATCAGAACATTTGCTGCATTGATGGTGGAGTTGTAAACTAATCCCATCATTCAGGATCTCAAAGATCAATAAAATTGATTATTCCCTTTGACCTAGTAACACCAATATAAGGCCTATATCCAAAAGAAATCATGCAAAAAATGGGAAATTTCCCATGTTCCAAAAATATTTTTGGTAGTTCTTTTATAATGGCAAAAACTGGAAATTGAGAGTATACTCATAAGATGGGGAATCATTAAAAAAATTTGAGGCATATGAATATTATGGAATACTATTTTTAATCAGAAACTATTAAACGAGTTCTGGGACAGAGCCAAGATGATTGTTTGAAGCTAATGTGCTCCCTGAGCTATTCCTTACACAATGCTAAATGAGGCCTCTATACAAACATTGAAGCTACGGATCCCACCAAAAACAAGAAAAGATCAAAAGAAGTTTGCAATTGTAGATATCATGGAGGATCTTCAATGAAGGGCTTTCTTTTGGGCAGAAAAGGGAAAGTAAA
Organism: Macrotis lagotis; assembly: GCF_037893015.1. Classification (NCBI taxonomy): domain Eukaryota; kingdom Metazoa; phylum Chordata; class Mammalia; order Peramelemorphia; family Peramelidae; genus Macrotis; species Macrotis lagotis. The sequence goes on from NC_133666.1 coordinate 390,975,855, forward strand.
ACTCACCTAGGTGAGAGAGTAAGAAAACCAGTTGGATGCTTTTAGCAATACTGCGATCAAGATTCTAACAGCTTGAGAACAGCATAAGTCCCACCAAGTCAGCTGGAAGGTTCCTGAACTCAAAGTCTGAAGACTGGGAACCCTGGGGCAAAAGACAGGACTGTTTTGGGATCAAACTCCTGCATTCTGCAGAGCTTGTACATAAATGAAGAAACAAACATCTGCATATGCAACAACTGCACTGCAAGGCAGGATTTTGGCCAGTGGAAAAACAGGAATCAGATCCCAGTTTAGCACAAAATGACTGGGCCTATACACCCTAGAGTACAGAAGCGTAACTCAAACAATTGAAATAAGCCAAAATCTAAGAGTGCTAACTATAGGAAGCTACTATGTAGATAGAGATGATAAAAATGCCAACTCAGAAGAAGAAAGCCATGACAAATTATCTACATGGGAAATACCAAAGAAGTCTATGAATTGGACTCACATTCAAAATTTCAAAGAAGAGTTTAAATAGGAACATTAAAAAACCAAAGAAGAGAGGTAGAAGAAAAATATAAAAAAAAAAGAAATGTGAATCATGTAGGAAAATTATGAAAATTACCCAGAGAAATCAATTCCTTTTAAAATAACCTACTGGAAAAAAATGTAAATCTTCAAAAAATAAAATTGACCAACTGGGAAAGGAATATAACTCATATAACACTGAAATCAATCAACTAGAAAGTGAATACAGCTCAGCAAAAAATAAAATTAACTAACTAGAAAAGGAAAAACAAAAGTTAACTGATGAAAATAAAACCCTACAAATTAGAATTGGACAAATAAAAACTAATAAATCTTTTGAGTCATAAAGATTCCATCAAAAAAAGTCAAAAGAATGAAAAAATTGTAGAAAATATAAAGTAATTTCTAAGTACTTCTAGGTACTTATATTCCTAGTAATTGTAGGAAAAACAAACAACCTAGAAAATACATCCAGGAGAGACAATTTATGAATTATAGGTCTGCAAGAAAGACTAGATTTAAAAAAGGGGGGAAAAAGAGCCTGGAACAGGAAATTATCAGAGAAAAAATAACAAATATATTACATCAAGAAGACAAAATCATCCTTGAAAGAATACCTAGATTAAATATTAAAAGGGGAAAAGGGGAAGGGGGGGGCAGAGGCAGGGAGAGGGAGAAAAAGGGGGAACTAACAGAAGGAAGGAAAGGGAAAAGGGAAAAGGGAAAAGGGAAAGAAGGGGGTGGACATAGGAGAGTAAACACAATGAATGGGGTGGTATTCAAAAAGAAAATGCTAGGTTATACAGATAAAGGGTGGGGGTGTAAAAAGGGAAAATACAAACAGAGGGAAGATAGCATGGAGGGCATTAAAGTTAGCAATCATAACTCTGTATGTGAATGGGATGAAATCTCCCTTCAAATGTAAGTGAATTACAGAGTGGATTAAAAAACAGAATCCTACAATATGCTGCTTACAAGAAACTCATTTGAAGCAGAGAGATACATATATAGTAAAGGTAAAAGGTTGGAGCAAAATATATTTAGCTCAACTGAAGTATAAAAAGCATGGGCAGCAATTCTTGTCTCAGACAAAGCAGCTGCAAAAATAAATAGCATTAAAAGAGATAAGGATGCCTATTATCCTCCTAAAAGGTACCAAAGACAATAAAGTGATTTCATTACTGAATATATATGCACCTAAAAGGATAGCATCCAAATTCTTAGAGGAGAAGCTGAAAGAACTACTGGAAAACATGGAAAGCAAAACTCTACTAGTGGGAGAACTCAACCTCCCACTCTCAGATCTAGATAAATCGAATCATAAAATAAACAAGAAATAAGGAGGTAAATAGATTGTTAGAAAACCTAGATATGATAGACATATGGAGGAAACTGAATGGGGATAGAAAGGAATATACCTTTTCTCTGCAGTACATGCCACTTATACAAAAATTGGCCATATACTAAGACATAAAAACCTAATGATCAAGTGCAGAAAGGCGGAAATAGTGAATACATTTTTCTCAGCTCACAATGCAGTAAAAATCATATGCAATATTTGGCCAGGGAGATATAGACCCAGAACTAATTTGACACTGAATAACTTCATTTTAAAGAATGAGCGAGTCAAACAACAAATTATAGAGAGAATTAATTAGTTTATGCTAGATAATGACAATACTGAAACAACATATCAAAACCTATGGGATTCACTCAAAGTGGTTGCCAGGGCATATATTATATCTTTAAATGATTATATGTATAAATTATAGAAAAAAGAAATCAATGAAGTAAATATGCAACTAAAAATTAGCTAAAGAAAAAATTAAAAATCCCCAATTAAATACAAAATTAGAAATTCTAAAAATTAAAGGAGAAATTAATAAAATTGAAAGCAAAAAAACTATTTAATTAGTAAATAAAAACAAGAGTTGGTTTTATGAAAAAAAAGCAATAAAATTGATAAAACTTTGGTCATTTTGATTTAAAAAAGAAGGAAGAAAACAAAATTGTTAGTAACATAAATGAAAAAAGTGAACTTATCACAAATTAGGAAAAATTAAAGTAATAATTCAGAATTATTTTGTTCAACTCTATGCCAATACATTTGACAATATCACTGAAATGGATGAATATTTACAAAAGTATGATACCCATATTAATTAAGAGGAGATTAAATACCTAAATAATCCTATCTCAGAAAATTCAACAAGCCTTTGTTGAACTCCTTAAGAAAATATCTCCAGGGCTTGATGGAATCACAAGTGAATTCTATCAAAGATTTAAGGAACAATTGGTTCCAATTCTATATGAACTCATTGGAAAAACAGAGGAAGGTGGAAATCTGCATAACTCTGTAACTCTTTCTATGAAACCAATATGGTACTGATACCTAAACGAGGAAGAGGAATTGTTAAAACAGAGAAAAAAAAAATTATAGACCTATCTCCCTGATAAATATAGATGCAAAAATCTTAAATAAAACCTTAGCAAAATGATTGCAAGTTATCACTAGGATAAAACATTTTGAGCAAGTGGTATTCATCCCAGGAAAGCAGGGTTGGTTCAATATTAGGAAAACTGTTAGTATAATAATGTATATCAACAACAAACCTATCAGAAATTATATGATCATATCAACAAATGCTGAAAAAGCCTTTGAAAAAATACAGAATCCATTCCTACTAAAAACACTAGAGAGTGTAGGAATAAATAGACTGTTCCTTATAATAATTAGCAGTATCTTTCTGAAACCATCAACAAGCATTATATTTAGTGGGGAGAGGCTAGAGACATTACTAATAAGATCAGGGGTGAAACAAGGATGTCCATTATCATCAGTATTATTGAATATCGTATTATAAATGTTAAGTTCATCAATTAGAGAAGAAAATGAAATTGAAGGAATTAGAATTGGGAAGGAAGAGACAAAATTCTCTCTCTTTGCAGATGACATGATGGTATACCTAGAGAATGCCAAGAAATTATCCAAAAAAAACTACTGGAAACAATCAGCAATTTTAGCATAGTTGTAGTATATAAAACCAACCCTCATAAATCATCAATTTTTTTTCTATACATGACTAGCAAGATACAGCAGGAAGAACAAGAAAGAGAAATCTCATTCAAAATAACCTCAGACAATATAAAATACCTGGGTGTCTATTTGCCAATGCAGGGACAGAAACGTCTTGAAAATGATTATAAAACATTTCTCACACAAATTAAATCAGATTTAAATAATTGGGCAAACATCAACTTCTCATAGATAGGTAGAGCTAATATAATAAAAAAAATCACAGTTCTACAAAAACTAAACTACTTGTTTAGTGCCCTACAATTCAAAATTCCAAAAAATTACTTTAGTGAGTTAGAAAATGTTATAAGTAAATTCACATAGAGAAATGAAAAGTTAAGAATTTCCAGGGATTTAATGAAAAAAAGTGCAAAAGAAGTGGGGCTTAGCCCTACCTGATCTAAAGTTATATTATAAAATATCAGTCATCAAAACTGTCTGGTATTGGCTAGGAAAGAGAGTGGTGGACCAGTAGAATAGACTAGGTGTAATAGCAGCAAACAATTTTAGTAATCTGCTGTTTGATAAACCCAAAGATTCCAACTATTAGTACAAAAACTCTGTCTGATAAAAACTGCTGGGAAAAATGGAAGTTGGTATGGAAGAAATTTAGATTAGACCAACACCTCACACCCTCTACCAAGATAAGATCCAAATGGATACAGGGAAAGGATTAATTTACCTGTCAGATCTATGGAAAGAGAACCAGTTTTTGACTAAGGAAGAGTTGAAGAACATCACTAAAAACAAACTAGATGATTTCAATTACATTAAATTAAAAAGCTTTTGTAGTGAAAAAAACAATGCAACCAAGATCAAAACAAATGCAGCAAACTGGGAAACAAACTTTACAACTAATGTTTCTGATAAATGACTCATTTCTAAAATATAGAGAGAACTGAGTCAAATTTTAAAAAAAAGTCATTCCCCAATTGATAAATGGTCAAAGGATACTGAAAGGCAATTTACAGATGAGGAGATCAAAGCAATCCATAGTCATATGAAAAATTGTTCTAAATCATTAATTATTAGAGAAATGCAGATTAAAACTTCTCTGAGGTACCACCTCCCAAGTCTCAGACTCACCCATATGACCAGAAAGGATAATGATCATTGTTGGAAGGGTTGTGGGAAATCTGGAACACTATTACATTGTTGGTGGAACTGTGAACTCATCCATCTTTTCTGGAGAGACATTGTGAACTATTCCTAAAAGGGCAACAAAAACATGCATACCCTTTGATCCAGCAATACCAATACTGGGTCTACACTACACCCTGAAGAGATGATACAAAAGGGTAAAAAACATCTCTTGTACAAAAATATTCATAGCTAACCTGTTTGTATTAGCAAAGAATGGGAAATCAAGTAAATACCCATCAATTATGGAATGGCTTAGCAAACTGTGGTATACATATAAACTGGAACATTATTGTTCTATTAGAAACCAGCAAGTTTGAGATTTCAAGGAAGCCTGGAGGGATTTGCATGAACTGATGCTGAGTGAGATGAGCAGAGCCAGAAGAACACTATACACCCTAAGAGCAACATGGGGGGGATGATCACCCTTGATGGACTTGTTCATTCCATCAGTGCAACAATCAGGAACAATTTGGGGCTCTCTCTACAATGGAGAATACCATCTGTATACAGCGAAAGAACTGTGGAATTGGAACAAAGACCAGGGATTATTACCTTTAATTTAGAAAAATAAACTTATATCTTATTGTCTGATCTTGCTATCTGTTATACTTTACGTTTCTTCCTTAAGGATGTGATTTCTATCTCATCACATTCAATTTGGATCAATGTATACTATTGAAACAATGTAAAGACTGACAAATTTCCTTTTGTGCAGGGTGGGGGGAGGGAAGTAAGATCAGGGGAAAAATTGTAAAACTCAAAATAAATAAAATCTTTTAAAAATAAAACAAAGAATACCTAGAACAAGAAAGAGACCCTAGGCAAATTGTAGGATTCTCAAATAAAGGAGAACATTCTGTAAGCAACCAAAAAAGAAACAACTTAAATTTCAAAGGAAGTACAATAGAAATTACACAGGACTTATTAGCTTTAGCATTAAAGAATCAGGGGATCTGGGATATGATATTCTGGAGGGCAAAGGACCTTAGATTACAACTAAGAATTTGCTTCCTGTAAAATTCATCATATTCTAGGTCAGTAGAAAAGATGGATATATAATGAAATAGAGTATTTCCAAAATTTCATGAAAATGCATAAAAATGTAAAAAGAAAAGGGGAAAAACAAACCAAAAGTTAGTCAAGAATATTAAATTATGTAAAACTTTTCAAAGGAAGATAACAATTATGACAATTAATAATTGTATTTCTCTTAGGTTAAAGGATTGAATATGGTTGAATAGATTATACTTTGAGTTTATGGGTAGGGTAGGTTCTTATCCTTCATTATTGAAGAAGACCAAAATGATATTATGTTTGAGACAAATTAGAATTGTGGCCCATTGTGACTAATCAGACCCATAGAAGCTCAGAATACCCTACCTCAGTATGAATAGAAATAGTTCAAAAGAACACCTTGGTGTAAACTTATGAACATGACATTTCCTTGAGCTACTTTAATTCTGCTTTACTCACATAGAGCTCTGTGCATTATCTGATGAGGGCACCCCATATTGGGTAGTCCTTTGCCAGTCTCCCAGGCTTTACAATCAATTATAAAGTTCTTAAGAGAATCTTTAAGTACATAGAATACTTAGAGAACTTATGCATAATTAAATCAGAAGTTACTTTTCTACATACTTAGAGAATTGCAGAAGGGACAAAACTTAGAAGGACTGGACATAAAGAAATTAGGAAGTGATATTATCTTATCTTATCTTAATCCATACTTTAGTTAAAGAGATTTGTAATACCATTGTTGTAATGCTAAATGGACTGTGGGACAGAGTGTACCAGGTATTTTGATTCTAAAGGGCTTTAGAACAATGTTTGGAGAACTTAGAGACAGAGGGAGAATGCATATTTAGAGGTACTGGACATGAAAATTTCATGAAAAGATCCACTTTGCTTGATGCTTTGGCTACAATTGGGAACAATGGTTCATGAAATAATTTGGATTCACATGAAGCTTTGATTTATGAGGATTGTTTGTCCATAGAAGGTACCTGAAAAGGGAGGAAGGTATAAAGTGAGTATAATTTGATGTGATTCATGACTCTTGAGAAGTGCATTTTTAAGTGTTTTTTTTTTAATGGGGTTAAATGGCTTGCCCAAGGCCACACAGCTAGGTGTCTGAAGTCAGATTTGAACTCAGGTACTCCTGACTCCAGAGCCAGTGCTCTATCTACTGCTCCACCTAGCCACCCCAAGAAGTGCATTTTTAAAGAGACAGAAGAGAGGAGGATCCATAGTGACTGTACAGCAATGCTGCTTATTAAGCAATTAATTAACCAATCATTAAACCATTGAATAGATCTTCATATGGATATGCAAGAGACAGGAATAAAACAATAAAACCATAAAAGAAGGACTTTCCTAGGAGAACAAGGTATTGTTGGGTAAAAAACACCAGGTGAAGGGGCACAAAGACTTATTTTAGTAGAGAGAAAGAAGGGAAGATATAAAAACTGAGTAAATGCTATTCAACAGATTTGTTCTAGAAAGGGAATGTTATACTCTCCCAATTTGGTTTAAAAATCTATCCTACCTTACAGGGAGTAGAGAGGGTAAAAGAAAAGAAAAGGGAAGAAGTGACTGATAAAAGGGAAGGCAAAGGTATAAGAAAAAGTAAAGTTAAAGTTAAAATTTAAAAGAAAAGTTAAAGGTGAAAGGGAGCCAAAATGTGATGGGGAATAAGCTTCATATGGAAAATGATTAATGTGTAACCAAGTTAAACACAAATATATATGTACAATGTTCAGCAGACTGTTCACTGCTGAGGGGAGGATGGTAGGAATGGAGGGTGAATGGAAATTATGTAAAATTAATATGTATATTAATGAATTTTGAAAAACTTTCATAACATGAAATTACAAAAGTAAAATAAAATATCAATTAAAAAATTTATTCACTTGTGCTTTCATTTGACCCTTGGGATTTTTTCCTAGTGGGTTCATTAATGGTTTGATGAATTTCTTTTTCCAAGTTGAGCTTATTTAGGCACTCTATTGCCTGATCTGTTAATCCAGGTAATTTATGTTTTTGTAAATATTGATCAATTATGCTCAGATTGTCAGATTTATTGGCATATGATTGCAAAATATTTCCTCATGATTGCTTCATTCCACTTTTTTGGTGGTGATTTTACCCTTTTCATTTTTGAAACTGGATATTTAGCTTTAGTCTTTCTTTTTTTTGAAATCAAGGGTATAGACCCAGTAGTGGTATTGCTGGTTCAAAGGATATGCAAATTTTTGTTGCCCTTGGGTCATAGTTCCAAGTAGCTCTCCAGAAAGATTGGATGAGTTCACAGCTCCTCCAACAGTATAATAGTGTCCCAGATTTTCCACAGTCCTAGCAACAATGATCATTATTCTTTCTGGTCATATTGGCTAGTCTGAGAGGTTTGAGGTGGTACCTCAGAGAAGCTTTAATTTGCATTTCTCTAATAATCATTTTGCTAACATTTTATTTAATATTTTTGCATCTATATTCATCAGGGAAATAGGGCTATAATTTTCTTTCTCTGTTTTAACTCTTCCTGGTTTAGGTAACAGCAACATATTGGTTTCATAGAATGAGTTAGGCAGAATTCCATCTTTCCCTATTTTTCCAAAGAGTTTATATAGAATTGGAACCAATTGTTCCTTAAATGTTTGGTAGAATTCACTTGTGAATCCATCAGGCCCTGGAGATTTTTATTTAGGGAGTACAATGTTTGATTTTTGAATTTCTTTTTCTGAGATAAGGTTGTTTAGATAGTTAATTTCTTCTTCATTTAAACTGGGCAACTTATATTTTGGTAAATATTCATCAGTTTCACTCAGATTATTAAATTTATTGGCATAGAGTTGGGCAAAATAATTTCAAATTATTGCTTTAATTTCTGCCTCATTGGTGGTGAGTTCACATTTTTCATTTATGATACTAGCAATTTGCTTTTCTTCTTTCTTTTTTTAATCAATTTGACCAGAGGTGTATCAATTTTATTGGTTTTTTCATAATACCAACTTTTGGTTTTATTTATTAAGTCAATAGTTTTTTTTGCTTTTGATTTTGTTAATTTCTCCTTCAATTTATAGAATTTCTAATTTGGTACTTAATTGGGGATTTTTGATTTGTTCTTTCTCTAATTTTTTTAGTTGCATGTTTAGTTCATTGATTTCCTCTTTCTCCAATTTATTCATGTAAGCATTTAGAGCTATAATATATCCCCTGAGAGTCGCTTTGAATGAATCCTTAAGGTTTTGGTATGTTGTTTCATTATTATCGTTATCTAGGGAAAAAAATGGGTAATTCTTTATATAATTTGTTTTTTGGTCCACTCATGTTTTAAAATGAGGTTATTCAGTTTCCATTTCATTCTGGGTCTATATCTCTTTGGTTCAATATTGAATATGGCTTTTATTGCATTGTGACCTGAGAAAGATGTATTCACTATTTCTGCCTTTCTGCAGTTGATCATTAGGATTTTATGTCCTAGTACATGATCAATTTTTGTATAAGTTCCATATACTGCAGAGAAAAAGGTATATTCCTTTCTATCCTCGTTCAGTTTCCTCCATAAGTATACCATATCTAATTTTTCTAACAATCGTTTACCTCCTTAATGACTTTCTTGTTTATTTTTTGATTGGATTTATCTAGATCTGAGAGTGGAATTTTGAGGTCTCCCACTAGTAGAGTTTTGCTTTCTATGTCTTCCTGTAGTTCTTTCAGCTTCTCCTCTATGAATTTGGGAGCTGTCTGACTGGGTGCATACACACACACACACACACACATACACACACACACATATATATATTCAGTATTGAAATAACTTTATTGCCTGTGGTACCTTTTAGGAGGATAAATTTTCCTTCCTTATCTCTTTTAATGCTATCTGTGTTTCCTGCTGTTTTGTGTGAGGTAAGGATTACTACCCCTGCTTTTTTTTACTTCAGCTGAAGCAAAACATAATTTGTTCCAACCTTTTAACTTTACTCTATATGTATCTCTCTGCTTCAAATGAGTTTCTTGTAACCAGCACATTGTAGGATTCTGGTTTTTGATCCACTCTGCTGTCTTCTTACATTTTAAGGGAGAGTTCATCACATTTACATTTAAAGTTATGATTACTAATTCTTTACTGCCCTCCATTCTATCTTCCCTCTGTTTGTATTTTCCCCCCTTCCCCCCTTTATCCATATTCCAGAGGGTTTTCTTTCTGAATACCACTGCCTTCAGTGAGTTTGCCCTCCTATATCACCCCCCCCTTTCTTTCCCCTTTCCCTTTTTCCCTTTTTCCTTCCCTTCCTTTTGCTATTTCCCCTTCCCCACCACTCCCCTTCCCTTTATCCATCCCCCCCCCCGTTTTCCCCTTTTCATACTTGAAAGGGTAGATGTTTTATAATTTGACTGAGTATGTGTGGGTTTACTTAAACCCAAGTTTGATGAGAAGATTCAGGTGTTTCTCATTTGCTCCCTTCTTACCCTCTATTAACATAGTTTTTTGGTACCTCTTAGTGTAATGAGATTTATCCCATTCAATCCTCTACCTCCTGCCATCTATTTCCCGTCCCCCTTTTTAAGGAGGTAGTGTTTTTTAGATTATTCTTTCTAAGTGATAGAAAATTCTGCATGTCTGTCCTTTCTAGTTCAGTATATTCTATTGAATAGAGTCAAAATTCCTGAGAGTTATTAGGGTCTTTCTCCCGAGTGGGGTCAAAACAAGTTACATCTCTATAGATAGCAGTCCCATGGATAGGTCATAAATGTCCATCATTTCTGGCTAGGTAAGTTCTCTCTGTTAGAGTTGCAATTCTCAAGATTTATGAGAATCTTTTTCCCCATGCTGGAATGTAGCTGGTTTCCACTTACTGGATAGCATTTTTTTCCTTTTACCACCCCCCTTTTTTTTTTTAACCTTTTCATGTGTCTCTTGAAGCCCCTGTTTGATGTCGAAATTTTTGGAATTCTTCCATTTAGTTAAATGACCATCTTTTACCCTGAAAGAAAAGGCTTATCTTTGCAAGAAAGTAGATTCTTGGTGGTATTCCAAGCTCCCTTGCTCTTCAAAATATCTTGTTCCAGGATCTTTGATCCCTTAATGTTAATGCATGGAAGCCCTACATAATCCTTACTGTGGCTCCTTGATATTTAAATTGTTTCTTTCTGGATGCTTGCAGGATTTTCTCTTTTATCTGATAATTATGGAATTTGGCCACAACAAATCCTTGGTGTTTTCATTTTAGGACCTTTTTCTGGTGGGGATTGATGTACTTTTTCAATAACTACTTTGCATCTGATTCCATGATATCAGGGTAGTTTTCCATCTCTAGATCCTGTAATATTACGTTCAGGCTTTTTTTTCTCTTCAATGTTTTCAGTAAGTCCTATAATTTTCAGGTTGCCCTTCCTCGAACTATTCTCGAGGTCAGTGGTTTTGTTGAAGAGGTATTTTACATTTTCTTCTATTTTTTCTCTTTTTTTCATTTTGTTTAACTGACACTTGCTGTCTCATGGAGTCATTAGTTTCTGTAGACTCCATTCTTTTTGGGGGGAGGAGTTTTCTTCATTAACCTTTTGCAACTCCTTTTCCAATTGGTCAATTCTACTTTTGACAGAGCTTTCCATTTGACCAATTAAGGTTTTGAGAGAATTATTTAACTTTTTGCATTTGCCCAATTGAGGATATGAGAGAATTATGCTCATTTTGTAATTGTCTTATTGATGATCTGAGAGATTTATTCTCCCTTTGTATTTGTCTAATTGTACTTCTAAGGTTTTGTTTTCTTGTTGCAAGGTATTAATTGTCTCTCCCAAATTTTTAAGGTCCTTCCTTATTTCTTCAAGGAAGTCTTTCTGTGCTGAAGACCAGATCATATTCTCCTCAGAGGTTCTAGGTCTTGCTGAGTTAGGATCTTTCACTACCAAGAATTTTTCTGTGGATCCACCTTTTCGTTGACCCTTCTTCATCTTGCTAACTTTGAGTTGGGGAGGGGCTGGTTCACAGGGGCTTGGGATTGCAAGAGGCTTTACTCACTGAGTGCAATTTCTCTGGCTGGCCAGTAGGAGGTGTTGTTTGCTTTCTCTGGTGTGTCTGTGACCTCGGTTGAGGCCTTCTCCCTTTGCTTGAAGGGAGGAGTTGGAGCTTTTGAATTATTTTGCCTTCAATCAATGGTGGGCTTTACCCTGGCCTGAGGTCATTTGTCAGCTGGCCTGGTTCTTCTGCTCACACACCTGGGCCTGAGGCTGAAAGTTTGCAATTCTTTGTTCAGGAAAGAAGTTTGAGCTGTAATGGGACTCTGACCTCAGACCAGAGGAGCCCAGGGATGGCATCTGGAGCTCTTCTGCAACAGAACTCTCCCCCCAGCCCTGTCCAGAATCTCCTGGGGAACAGCACCAACACCAGTGATTCTACTCCCTAGCTGACTCAAGCCCCTGCCATCTAGCCCCACCACTCATCCAGCAGGTCTGGCTCTAGGGCCCTCAGTCTACTATCTTCAATTCAGCTGTTAATCTGGTTGATCTGGGGCTGATCCTCCCTCTGATCCCAGACTCACCTGCTCAAATTCCACCAATGCTGCTGCCCCAGACAAATCCTGAGTTAGATGTTCTTTCTCCTGGCTTTTCTTTCTGGGTTTTGGGGGTCGGATTTCTTTTAAGAGGTTTGTTTCATGTGATAGATGGGGAAAGATCAGGAGACTTTAGAACTGTGCCTGTCTTCTCTCTGCCATCTTGGCCAGAAGTCTCCTTTTCATGTCATTTCATATGAAATATATCCCATTATGCTTCTCTCTTCTTTCTGGACTCATTGTTCCCTTTCACATCACTTAAATTTTTAGGTCATCTCCTTAGATTGAACTTATACCAGGACACTCTGACTATACATATTTATTCCAAGTTTACAATTAGTGATAAAATTTTAAGAATTTTAAGTATCATTTTCTTATCATGTAGGCATATAAATAAATAGTTCTATTGAATTTCTTATGTTTTCTTTTCCCTTTCTAACTATTTATAATTCTCTAGGATCTTGATAATAGAGGTCAATTTTTTGGTCTTCTATTTTTAAAAATCTTGTAATACTTCTATTCAAATAAATGATCATTTTTCCCCCCCTTGATGCACTATGTTTAATTTTGCTGGGTCAGCAATTCTTGATTGTAGTCCTAACTGTTTTGCCTTTTGGCAAAATCTTTTAATGTTGCAACTGCGAAGACCTGTACTGTCCTGATGATGACTTTCTTCTATTTGACTTATTTCTTTCTGTTTACTTGTAATACTTCTTCCTTGACTTGATAGTCCTAACATTAACTATGATGTTCCTTGTATTTTTTCTTTGGTATCTCTTTCCTAGGGTGATTGGTGGTTTCTTTCAATGCATGTTTTGCCCTCTGCTTCCAGAACATCAGGATGGATTTCCTTGTTAATTGCTTGAAAGATGCTGTCCAGTTTCCCTTTTAATTATGACTTTTGAGTACTCTAATGATTCTGATGTGGTTCATTTTGGATCTATTTTTCCATGTCAGTTGTTTTTTCCATGAGATATATAAAATTATTTTTCATTCTTTTGAATTTGTTTGATGGATCCTTGATGTCTCAAAGAATCATTGACTTCCACCTGCCCAGTCCTAAATTTTGAAAGATTTATGCCCTCAATTAGTTTTTATACCTTTTTTTCCTTTGATCGAACGTACTCTTTAAGGAATTATTTTCCTCAGTGATTTTTAAAAGTTCTTTTCTATTTGGCCAATTCTACTTCTTACTCAGTTGTTTCCCTTTTCCAATTTTTTGTCTACTCATATGATTTTTAATCTCCTTTTTGAGCTCTTCCATGAGTTCTTTCTGGGATTCTCATTTTTCTTTGAACTTTTGCATATAGGTGTTTTAACAATGCTTTTATTTTATGAATTTGTGTCTTGGCCTTATTTGCCACCATTACATTCTATTGTCATATTTTTTTTTCTTTTTTGCTTTTAACTCATATTTTATTTTGTATTTTCCCTTTCTTTTACATTTGAACTTGTTCCAAGGATGGAAGAGCCAATCGTTTTGTGCCAGTGACTGCAGGCCCTTGGGACCCATAAGGGACCCTCATGTCAGGTGCTCTGGGAGTGGTTTAGTGTTTCTGGAAGATGCAATGTTCTGACAGTTTACTTGGTGCTGAGCTGTAATGCTAGTGGTGGTGGTGCATGACACATGCAGAGACCTGATGGAGTGATTTTGTGTTTCTCTGGGGTTGCATTAAAGCATGTATTTGGCTGGTCCATCGATGATGCCCATTTTCTTGGGGCTGTTTCAAAGAAAGTGGATGTCTAGCCACCGGAAGACACTTGACTGCTGAGTCAATCTGCTGGTGCCCCTGACTATTGCAAGACAGGTAGAGGGACAGAGTTCTGATGTTGTTGTTTGTCTCCTACACTATACCAGAGCATAGGATCTTCAGCTGGTTTGCTTGTACCTGGCTTGCTGGTTCACTTCCTGTTCTTGACTTCACTCCCTACTTCTCCCACATTAGAGTGAGATGTACCATTCTTAAAGGTCCTCCAAGCTTCCTGTCTAAAAAGTTTGCTTCACCTCTTCCTCTTGTTGGTTTGGGGGTTCCAGGGTTTATTGTAAGTTATTATTTTATGGCTGTTTGAAGGTGAATATAGAATAATTACAACAACTTAGTGCTTTCTCCATATTATTGGCTTCTGGATGTCATTACACTTTTATTTATTTATTTATTTATTTTTAGGGTTTTTTTTTGCAAGGCAAATAGGGTTAAGTGGCTTGCCCAAGGCCCCACAGCTAGGTAATTATTAAGTGACTGAGATTGGATTTGAACCCAGGTACTCCTGACTCCAGGGCCAGTGCTTTATCCACTGCGCCATCTAGCTGCCCCTTTACACTTTCTTTTAAAATATATAATTAGAGACTTCTGGCTAAGATGGCAGAGAGAAGACAGGCACAGTTCTAAAGTCTCTTGATCTTTCCCCATATATCACATGAAACAAACCTCTTAAAAGAAATCCAACCCACAAAACCCAGAAAGATCCAGGAGAAAGAACATCTACCTTAGGATTTGTCTCCCTCGGCAGCACTGGACAAATTCACGTGGTTGAGTCTGGGAGAAGAGGGCAGATCAGGCCCAGATCAGCCTAATTAGCAGCTGAATTGGAGACAGGAATATGAGGGCCCCAGCCAGACCTGCTGTATCAGAGGTGGGGCTAGATGGTGGTGGCTTGAGTCAAATAGGGAGCAGGGAGGCACTGACCCTCTGGAGCTTGCCAACAGGGCTGGGGAGAGAACTCCTGTGCAGGACAGATGTGGACACACCATCCCTGGGCTCCTCTGGTCTGAGGAAATCTGAATCCATGCCTCTATTGCTGCTAAGGTCTCTCCCTGGAACAAACAATTGCAGACTACTACTGCCTCAGGCACAGGTGTGTGAGCAGAAGAAACAGCCCAGCAGACAACCAAGAGAGAAATGACCTCAGGCCAGGGCAAAGCCCACCATTGATTGAAGGCAAAAGGACTCATTAGCTCCAACTCCTCCCTTCAAGCTAAGGGAGAAGGCCTCAATCAAGTTCACAGACACACCAGAGAAAGCAACAAGCACCTGCTACTGACTAGCCAGAGAAAGTGAACTCAGTGATTAAGGCCTCTAGCAATAGCCCCCTGTGAACCAGCCCTTCCCCAACTCAAGGTCTTAGCAAAATGAATAAGGGTCAGTGGAAAGGTGGATCCATAGAAAAATTCTTGCAAGGGAATAATCCTTACTCAGAGAGAACTAGAACCTCTGAGGAGAATACAGTCTGGTCTTCAACACAGAAAGACTTCCTTGAAGAAATAAGGAAGGAGTTTAAAAATCAACTGTAAAATTTGGGAGAGACAATACCTTGCAACAAGAACACAAATCCTTAAAAATACAATGGGACAAATACAAAATGAGAAAAAATTTCTAAGGTGATAAATTGGACAAATACAAAATGAGAATAATTCTCTCAGATCCTCAATTGGGCAAATGCAAAAAGGAAAATAATTCTCTTAAAACCTCAATTGGTCAAATGGAAAGCTCTTTCAAATGTAGAACGGACCAATTGGAAAAGGAGTTGAAAAAGGTTAATGAAGAAAACTCCTCTCTAAAAAAAAAAGAATGGAGTTTGAAGAAACTAATGGCTACATGAGACAGCAAGAGCCAGTTAAACAAAACCAAAAAATAGAAAAAATAGAAGAAAATGTAAAATACCTCATCAGCAAAACCAATGACCTTGAGAACAGGTTGAGGAGGGGTAATTTGAAAATTATTGGACTTCCTGAGAACATTTAAGAGAAAAAAAGCCTGGACTAAATATTACAGGATCTAGTGATGGAAAACTGACCTGATATCATGGAACCAGAGGGCAAACTAGATATTTAAAGACTACATCATTTCCCTCCAGAAAAAGATCCTAAAATGAAAACAGCAAGGAATGCTGTGGCCAAATTCCAGAATTATCAGATAAAAGAGAAAATCCTGCAAGCAGCCAGAAAGAAACAATTTAAATATCAAGGAGCCACAGTAAGGATTAAGCAGGACCTGGCTGCATCAACATTAAGGGATTGAAGTGCCTGGAACAAGATATTTCAAAGAGCAAGGGAGCTTGGAATGCAGCCAAGAATCCACTCAGTGAGTAAAGCCTTTAAGCGATCCCAAGCCCCCTGTGAACCAGCCCATGCCCAACTCAGGTCTTAGCAAAATGAAGAACAGTCAGTGGAAAGGTGGACCCACGGAAAAATTCTTGGAAGTTAAAGACCCTAACTCAGAGAGACCTGGAACCTCTGAGGAAAATACAATCTGGTCTTCAGCACAGAAAGACTTCCTTGAAGAAATAAGGAAGGAGCTTAAAAACTTGGGAGAGACAATTAATACCTTGCAACAAGAAAACAAAACCTTAGAAAGTACAATTGGACAAATACAAAATGAGAATAAATCTCTCAGATCTTCAGATGGGCAAATGCAAAAAAAATTAATTCTCTCAAAACCTCAATTGGTCAAATGGAAAGCTCTTTCAAAAGTAGAATTGACCAATTGGAAAAGGAGTTGCAAAAGGTTAATGAAGAAAACTCCTCCCCACAAAAAGAATGGAGTCTACAGAAACTAATGACTCCTTGAGACAGCAAGAGTCAGTTAAACAAAATGAAAAAAAGAGAAAAAAAGAGAAAAAATGGAAGAAAATGTAAAATACCTCTTCAACAAAACCACTGACCTCAAGAATAGATTGAGGAGGTGCAACCTGAAAATTATAGGACTTCCTGAAAACATTGAAGAGAAAAAAAAAAGCCTGGACTTAATATTACAGGATCTAGTGATGGAAAGCTGACTTGGTAACATGGAATTTGAGGGCAAAGTAGTTATTGAAAGAGTACATCAATCACCACCAGAAAAAGATCCCAAAATGAAAACACCAAACTCCAGAACAATCAGATAAAAGAGAAAATCCTGCAAGTAGCCAGAAAGAAACAATTTAAATATCAAGGAGCCACAGTACGGATCACGCAGGACCTGGCTGCATCAACATTAAGGAATCGAAGGCCTGGAATTAGATATTTCAAAGAGCAAGGGAGCTTGGAATGCAGCCAAGAATCTACTTTCCTGCAAAGCTGAGCCTTCTCTTCCAGGGAAACAGATGAACATTTAATGAAATGGAAGAATTCCAAAATTTTCTGATGAAAAGACCAGAGTTAAACAGAAACTTTGGACACCAAACAGGAGGTTCAAGAGACACATGAAACAGTAAAAATAAATAAATAAATAAATAAAATAAAAATAAAAATAAAAGGGTGGCGGTAAAAGGAAAAAAAACTGCAATCCAATAAGTAGAAACTGGCAATATGCCAGCATGGGGGGAAAATATCCTCATAAATATTGAGAATTTTAACTCTAACAAAGATAATATACCTATCCAGAAATGATGGACATTCATGACCTTTCCATGAGGCTGCTATCTAATGGGATGTAACTGGCTTTAAACCTACTTGGGAGAAAGACCTTAATAACTCTCAGGAATTTTGACTCTATTCGATAGAATATACTGAATTAGAAGGGACAGACACTCAGAATGTTTTATGACAGATAGAATGATCTAAAAAACACTACCTCCTTAAAAAGGGGGGACAGGAAAGAGACTGGAGGAGGGAGGGGAGTGAATGGGGTAAATCTCATTACACTAAGAGGTACAAAAAAAAACCCTATGGTAATAGAGGGGAAAAAGGGAGCAGATGAGAAACACCTGCATCTTCTTCTCATCAGTCTTGGCTTCAAGTCAACCTACACATACTCAGTTAACTTATAAAAAGTCTAACCTTTCAACTATTAAAAGGGGAAAAGGGGAGGGAGGAATGGAGAAAAGGAAGGGGAGTGGGGTGAAAAGGGGGAAATAACAAAAGGAAGGGAAGGGAAAAGGGAAAAAGGTTAAGGGGAAAGAAAGGGGAGGGTGTGATATAGGAGGGGAAACACACTGAAGGGAATGGTATTCAGAAACAAAATACTGAGGAATATGGATAAAGGGGGGAGAAAGGGGGAAAAGAGAAACAGAGGGAAGATAACAGGAAGGGTAATAAAGAATTAGTAATCATAACCTTGAATGTGAATGAGATGAACTCTCCCTTAAAACATAAGCAAATAGCAGAGTGGATTAAAAACCAGAATCCTACACTCTGCTGATTACAAGAAACTCATTTGAAACAGAGAGATACATACAGAGTAAATGCAAAAGGTTGGCTTCAGCTGAAGTAATAAAAGCAAAGGCAGCAATCCTTATCTCAGACAAGGCAGCAGCTAAAACAGATAGCATTTAAAGAGATAAGAAAGGAAACTTTATCCTCCTAAAAGCTACCATAGACAATAAAGTCATTTCAATATTGAATATATATGCACTCAATGGGACAGCATCCAGAATTTTAGAGGAGAAGCTGAAAGAACTACAGGAGGACGTAGACAGCAAAACTCTACTAGTGGAAGACCTCAACCTCCCACTATCACATCTAGCTAAATCAAATCATAAAATAAAAAAGAAAGAAGTTAAGGAGGTAAATAGATTGTTAGAAAAATTAGATATGGTAGATTTATGGAGGAAACTGAATGGGGATAGAAAGGAATATACATTTTTCTCTGCAGTCCAAGGAACTTATACAAAAATTGACCATGTACTAGGACATAAAAACCTAATGATCAACTGCAAAAAGGCAGAAATAGTGAATATAGCTTTGTCAGATCACAATGAAATAAAAGTCATATGCAATACTTGGCCAAGGAGTTATAGACCCAGAACAAATTGGAAACTGAATAACCTCATTGCAAAAGAAAATGAGTGGACCAAAAAACAAATTATACAAACAATAAACCATTTTATCCTAGATAATGATAATAGTGAAAGAACATACCAAAACCTATGGGATTCATTCAAAGCAACTCTCAGGGGATATATTATAGCTCTAAATTCTTACATGAATAAATTGGAGAAAGAGGAAATCAATGAAGTTAACATGTAACTAAAAAAATTAGAGAAAGAACAAATCAAAAATCCCCAATTAAATACTAAATTAGAAATTCTAAAAATTAAAGGAGAAATTATTAAAATCAAAAGCAAAAAAACCTATTGAATTAATAAATAAAACCAAAAATTGGTATTATGAAAAAAACAATAAAATTGATAAACCCCTGGTCAATTTGAATAAAAAGAAGAAATAAGAAAACCAAATTGCTAGTATCATAAATGAAAAAGGTGAACTCACCACTAATGAGGAGGAAATTAAAGTAATAATTCAAAATTATTTTGCCCAACTCTATGCCAATACATTTGATAATATAAGTGAAATGGATGAATATTTACAAAAATATAAATTGCCCAGGTTAAATGAAAAAGAGATTAAATACCTAAACAACCCTATCTCAGAAAAAGAAATTCAACAAGCCATTATTGAACTCCCTAAAAAAAAATTCCAGGGCTTGATGGATTCACAAGTGAATGCTAACAAACATTTAAGGAACAATTGTTTCCAATTCTATATAAACTCTTTGGAAAAATAGGGAAAGATAGAACTCTGCCTAACTCTTTCTATGAAACCAATATGGTGCTGTTACATAAAGCAGGAAGAGTTAAAACAGAGAAGGAAAATTATAGACCTATTTCCCTGATGAATATAGATCCAAAAATCCTAAATAAAATCTTACCAAAATGATTACAACAAGTTATCACTAGGATATTACGTTATGGTCAAGTAGGATTTATTCCAGGAATGCAGGGTTGGTTCAATATTAGGAAAAACTGTTAGTATGCTCAATTATATCAACAACAAACCTATCAGAAATCATATGATCATATCAATATATGCTGAAAAAGCTTTTGACAACATACAGCATCCATTCCTATTAAAAACACTAGAGAGTGTAGGAATAAATTGACTGTACCTTAAAATAATTAGCAGTATCTATCTGAAACCATCAACAAGCATTATATTCAATGGGGAGAGGCTAGAGGCATTCCCATTAAGATCAGGGGTGAAACAAGGGTGCCCATTGTCACCACTACTATTCAATATTGTACTAGAAATGTTAGCATCAGTAATTACAGAAGAAAAAGCAATTGAAGGAATTAGAATTGGGAAGGAAGAGACAAAAACTCTCACTCTTTGCAGATGACATCATGGTCTACCTAGAGAATCCCAAGAAATCATCTTAAAAACTACTAGAAACAATTAGCAATTTTAGCAAAGTTTCAGGTTATAAAAATAAACCCTCATAAATCCTCAACTTTTCTATATATGTCTAGCAAGATAAAGCAGGAAGAGCTAGAAAGAGAAATCCCATTCAAAGTAACCTCAGACAATATCAAATAGTTTGGAATCTATTTGCCAAGACAGACTCAGAATCTTTTTGAAAGCAATTATAAAACACTACTCACACAAATTAAATCAGATTGAAATAACTGGGCAAATATCAACTGTTCATGAAAAGGTAGAGCTAATACAACAAAAATGACAATTCTACCAATCTTAAACTATCTGTTTAGTGCCCTACTGATCAAAATTCCAAAAAATTATTTTAATGAATTAGAAAAAATTGTAAGTAAATTCATATGGAGAAATAAAAAGTCAAGAATTGCCAGGAGCTTAATGAAAAAAAGTGCAAAAGAAGGTGGCTTAGCCCTATCTGATCTAAAATTATATTATAAAGCATCAGTCATCAAAACTGTTTGGTATTGGCTAAGAAATAGAGTGGTGGACCAGTGGAACAGATTAGGTATAAAAGCAGGAGATGATTACAGTAATCTGCTGTTTGATAAATCCAGAGTCCAGCCATTGGGATAAAAACTCACTCTTTGATTAAAACTGCTGGGATAATAGGAAGTTAGTATGGAAGAAACTTAGATTAGACCAACACCTCACAGCCTTTACCAAGATATGATTCAAATGGTTATATGACTTAGACATAAAAAATAATACTATAAGCAAATTAGAAGATCAAGGATTAGTTTACCTGTCAGATTTATGGAAAGGAGAGAAGTATATGACTAAGGAAGAGTTGGAGAACATTACCAGAAACCAATTAGATGATTTTAATTAAATTAAATTAAAAAGCTTTCACACAGATAAAACCAATGTAACCAAGATCAAAAGAAATGTAGTAAATTGGGAAACAATCTTTACAACTAATGATTCTGACAAAGGACTCATTTCTAAAATATACAGAGAACTGAGTCTTATTTTTTTAAAACAAAAAGCCATTCCCCAATTGACAAATGGTCAAAGGATATGCAAAGGCAATTTACAGATGAGGAGATCAAAGCAAAACATAGCCATATGAAAAAATGCTCTAAATTGTTAATTATTGGAGAAATGCAAATTAAAACTTCTCCTCACAACTCTCAGACTAGACAATATGACCAGGAAAGATAGTGATCTTTGTTGGAAGGTTTGTGGGAAATCTGGGACACTATTACACTGTTGGTGCAGCTGTGAACTCATCCAACCCTTCTGGAGAGTTATTTGGAACTATGCCCAAAAGGCAACAGAAATGTCCATACCTTTTGACCCAGCAATACCACTACAGGGTCTATACCCTGAAGAGATGATGAAAAAGGGTAAAAACATTACTTTTACAAAAATATTTATAGCAGCCTTGTTTGTGGTGGCAAAGAATTGGAAATCAAGTAAATGTCTTTTAATTGGGGAATGGCTTAGCAAACTTTGGTATATGTATGTCATGGAACACTTTTGATCTATTAGAAACCAGGAGGGATGGGATTTCAGGGAAGCCTGGAGGGATTTGCATGAACTGATGCTGAGTGAGATGAGCAGAAGCAGAAAAACACTGTACACACTAACAGTAACATGGTAGTAATGTTCATACTTGAAGGACTCACTCATTCCATCAGTGCAACAATCAGGAACAATTGTGGGCTGTCTACAAAGGAGAGTGCCATCTGTGTCCAGATAAGGAGCTGTGGAGTTTGAACAAAGTTCAAGGACTATTCCCTTTCATTTAGAAAAAACAGATCTGATCTTGTCATCTCTTAGACTTTTCTTCTCCTCTTTAAGGATACGATTTCTCTCTCATCACTCCAAATTTGGATCAAGGTACAACATGGAAACAAAGTAAAGACTGACAGAGTACTTTCTGTGGGGTGGGGTGGGGGGAGGGAAGCAAGATGGGGGAGAAATTGTAAAACTCAAATAATATCTTTAATAAAAATTAATTTAAAAAAAGAAGTTATGGGGGAGGCTAGTTGGTGCAGTGGATACAGTCTCAGAGATTTAATTACCTAGCTGTGTGGCTTTGGTCAAGACACTTAACCACATTGCCTTGAAAAATCTAAAAAAAAAAAAAGTTATGATCACTTCTGGCCAAGATGACAGAGAGAAGGCAGCTACTGTGTTAAGTGCTGCTGGTATCCACTCAAAAATAACATGAAAGAAACATCTTAACAAAAACTGGTCTAATAAAACCCAGAAAATGAAGCTAGGAGAAGAACACCTACCAACAAGGTCTGTCTCAGGGGATTGTGGGTGCAACGGAAGCTGAGACCAGAGGGGAGGTGCAGGGATGGTGGCTGGGGGAAGTCAGGGGTGGAAATCCTTTTCTGAGATAAATGAGATGCAAAAATAGATAGCATTAAAAGAGATAAAGGAGGAAACTATATCTTCCTAAAAGGTACCATAGAGAACAAAGTAATTCTGATACTGAATATATATGTACCTAATGGCATAGCATCCAAATTCTTAGAGGAGAAGCTGGAAGAAATACAGGAAGACGTAGACAGCAAATCTCTACTAGTGGGAGACCTCAACCTCCTGCTCTCAGATTTAGATAAATCTATTCATAAAATAAACAAGAAGGAAGTTAAGGAGTTTAATAGATTGTTAAAAAAAAAAAAACTTTGATATGATAGACCTATAGAGGAAATTGAATGGATATAGAAAGTAATATTCTTTTTTTCTGTAGTATGTAGCACTTAAACAAAAATTGACCATATACTAGGCATAAAAATCTAATTATTAATTTCAGAACAGCAGAAATAGTGAATATATCTTTCTCAGATCATAATGTCATAAAAATCATATGTAATAGTGGGCCAAGGAGATATAGACCCAAACCTAATTGGAAACTAAATAACCACATTTTAAAGAATGAGTGGATAAAAATACAAATTATATTAAGTATTACTTGTTTCATCCTAGATAATGACAATAATAAAACTACATACCAAAGTAGTCTGGGGATATATTATATCTGTAAATGTTTACATAAATAAATTTGAGAAAGAGGAAATCCATGAACTAAATAAGCAAATAAAAATTAGAGAAAAAACAAATTAAAAAATCCCTAATTAAATAACAAATTAGGAATTATAAAAATTAAAGGAGAAATTAAGAAAATCTAGAGCAGAAAGAAAGTATTGAACTAATAAATAAAACCAAGAGTTGGTTTTAAGGGGAAAAAAACAATAAAATTGTTAAACTTCTGGTCAATTTGATTAAAAATAAGAAAGAAGAAATCCAAATTGCTGGTATTATAAATGAAAACAGTGAAGTAACTACCAATGTGAAGGAAATTAAGGTAATAATTCAGAATTATTTTGCCCAACTCTTTGCCAATAAATTTGACAATCTAAGTGAAATGGATCAGTATTTACAAAAACACAAGTTGCCCAGATTAAATGAAGATGAAATTGAAAACCTAAATAACCCTGTCTCATAAAAAAGAAATTCAACAAGCCATTTTTTGTACTCCTTAAGGAAAAATAATTTCCATGGACAGATGGATTCACAATGAACAATTGGTTCCAATTCTATATAAACTCTTTGGAAAAATAGGTCAAGATGGAACTCTGCCTATCTCTTTCTATGATACCAATATGGTGCTGATACCTAAACCAAGAAGAGTTAAAACAGAAACAGAAAATTATAGACCTATCTCCCTGATGAATATAGATGCAAAAATCTTAAATAAAATATTAGCAAAATGATTACAAGTTATCACCAAAATAATACATTATGACCAAATAGGATTTATGCCAGTAATGTAAGGTTGGTTAAATATTAGGAAAACAGTTAGGATAATTAATTATATCAATTACAAACCTATCAAAAATTTTCTGATTATATCAATTGATGCTGAAAAAGCTTTTGACAAAATACAGCACCCATTACTACTAAAAACACTAGAGAGTGTGAGAATAAATGGATTGTTCTTTAGAATAATAAGCAGTATATATCTGAAACCATCACCAAGCATTATATGCAACAGGGATAGGCTAGAGACATTCCCAATAAGATCAGGGATGAAACAACGATGTCCATTATCACAACTACTATTCAATATCATATTAGAAATGTTAAATTCAGCAATTAGAGAAGAAAACAAAATTGAAGAAATTAGAATTTGGAATGAAGGAACAAAACTCTCACTCTTTGCAGGTGACATGATGGTATACCTAGAGAATCTCCCAAATAGTCATCTAAAAAACTACTAGAAATAATTAGCAACTTTAGCAAAATCAAAGGATATAATTTGAACCCTCATATATCCTAAACTTTTCTATATATGACTAGCAAGATGCAACAGAAAGCTTGAAAAAGAAATCCCATTCAAAGTAACCTCAGATAATATAAAATACCTGGGAGTCTATATGTCAAGGCAGACTCAAAAACTTTATGAAAACAATTACAAAACACTTCTCACACAAATAAAATCAGATTTAAATAATTGAGCAAACATCAACTGCTCATGGATAGATCAAACTAATATAACAAAAAATGACAATTCTACCAAAAATAAACTAACTATTTAGTAACCTAACAATCAAAGTTCCAAAAAATTATTTTAATTAGTTAGAAAAAGTTGTAAGTAAATGAAAAAATAAAAAGTCAAGAATTTCCAGGGATTCAATGAAAAAAATACAAAACATGCATCAGTCATCAAAACTGTTTGGTGTTGACTAAGAAATAGAGTGGTGGATCAGTGGAATAGACTAGGTGCAATAGCAAGAAATGATTATAGTAATTGACTGTTTGATATACCCAAAGAATCCAGCTACTGGATAAAAACACTCTTTAATAAAATCTGTTGGTAAAATTGGAAGTTAATATGGAAGAAACTTAGATTAAATACTCCTCACACCCTATAACAAGATAAAAAATTTGTAACTACTCACAAAGGGCAACAAAAATGAGCATACCCTTTGATCTAGCAATACCACTACTGGGTCTATACCCTGAAAAGATTATGAAAAAAGGTTAAAAACATCACTTGTACAAAAATATTCATAGCAGCCCTGTTTGTGGTGGCAAAGAATTGGAAATCAAGTGAATGTCCTTCAACTTTAGAATGACTTAAGCAATTGTGGTATATGTATCTCATGGAACACTATTGTTCTCTTAGAAATCATGAGGAATGGGAATTCAGGGAAGTCTGGAGGGATTTGCATGAACTGATGCTGAGCAAGATGAGCAGAACCAGAAAAAACATTGTATACCCTAACAGCAATATGAGTGTGATGATCAACCTTGACGGACCTCCTCACCTCATCAGTGAAACAATCAAGGGCAATTCTTGGCTATTTGTGATGGAGAATACCCTCTGTTTCCAGAGAAAGAATTGTGGAGTTTGAACAAAGACCAAACAGTATTACCTTTAATTTTTTAAAAAAACTCCAAGATCTTATTATGCAATTTTGCTATGTCTTATACTTCATTGTTTTTTCTTGAAGGATATGATTTCTCTCTCATCCCATTCAACTTAGATCAATGTATACCATGGAAGCAATGTAAAGATTAACAGACTGCCTTCTATGGAGGGTGCAGGGAGGGACACAATACTAGGGGAAAAATTGTAAAACTCAAAATAAATAAAATCTTTCTTAAAAAAAGAAGTATAATCATAAGAGAAAAATCACAAGCCAGGTTGGGGAGGTAAGATGGAAGAGTGATTGTATAAAGACTAATTGAAAGAAAAACTAAAGAGAATTTATTTTAATCTGTGAATAGTACATACTACCTGGAGAGAAAGAGTAAATAGATGAAAATTTTGCAAAAAAGATCATAACTTAATATGAGAATCTAGGGATGTAATAGAAGGAAGAGTTCAATAGTACACCTAGCAGTTTTATTTTCCTCAGTGACAAAAGCAGAGACAATAATTTCTTTTTGCATATATTAGAGTAGTAATTGAATTCTGCAAAAAAATGGAAGAATGGAAAAAGAGAAATTCAACACAGGTTATAAGTCACCTTGGAGTTTTTCTTTTTTTACTCCAAAACAAAAACTCATTTTAAAAAAGAAAT
Organism: Macrotis lagotis; assembly: GCF_037893015.1. Classification (NCBI taxonomy): domain Eukaryota; kingdom Metazoa; phylum Chordata; class Mammalia; order Peramelemorphia; family Peramelidae; genus Macrotis; species Macrotis lagotis. The sequence continues at coordinate 391,002,375 of NC_133666.1, forward strand.
TACTTATTTATTTACTTTCACCCATATGTCTGTGCTTATTTCCAAGTTACAATACTTCCCTCCACCATCTCTTCCCATCCCCCCTTCCTTCAGCAGGGAATTGTCAGATTAGAATTTTACATACATATTTTGATGAACATTCTTACAGATTTGTTATTTTTGGCATGATAAATTAAGATTAAAGGAAATAAATAACTGACATAGTTTTTATAAAGTGTTCATCAGATTTGGAAGGGTTTTTTTCTGTTTTGTTTTGTTTTTCTTCTTCTGGATGGTTATAATAGAGCCCATAACCATTCAAATATAGTTGTCCTAGCTCTCTGGCCTACCAAGAGGAGCAGCTTCTATCACGATAGTTCATCTTATATGTTATTTTTGAATCATCCTGAAGTTGATAAATAGTCACAAGGGTGGGAAATAAGGGAATTCTTAGGACTTGAAGAGTAAACCTCAATTCCTTGATTTTGTGATCAAAAAGAATATTTGTCCTAATCTGACATGAACCTTAGATTTGGAGTAAACATTATTTAAATAAATAAAAATGAATAAATAAAGTTTTAATGATTTCAGGAAAAAAGATAGTTAATTAATTAAAATGCTCCAGGAGAAGATAAATTTGGAAGAATAGGAGACATAAAAGAATGTCATCCTTAATGCACAAGATAAAATAGTTATAATGAGAAAGAAAAAATTAAATTGGACTAAAGGTATCTGTGCAAAATACAGATGTGCAATCTGTGCAAAATACACACCCATCCTTGCCATTGTTTTGTTTTATTTTTTTAAATGTGCATTAACTTGAGTTAAAGGATTAGGTAGAAGAATGTGTCATTAGTCATTGAAATACATATTGTTTCAGGAATAATAATTCTCAAATTGAACTTTGGCAATGGAAGTTAAAAAGAACAGAAAGGGTAAATAGGCTGTAAAAGTCTGAATCCATAAAGATCAGTTGGAAAAACTACAAATATTTATACTGGAGAACAGAAGACTTGGGAGACTAATCATTTCCAAGTCCTTGATAGGTTGTCAGGTGGATTAAATTTGCTTAAATGAGTCCCCAGGCAAGGAAGAGTGGTCAATGTAAGTTTGATATCAAGAAAAACTTCTAGTAAGTAGAACTATCCAGAAGTGCAATGGGTCAGTTCTGGAGGTAGTGGAACCCCTCCTTGGAGGGCTTCAAATTGATGCCACAAAAGCACTTGTCAGGTTAATTATTATGGAGTTTTCTTTCATAAAATTATTGAAATAGAAGGTTGTTAGTATCTATTTTCCTGTAACATAGCCTAGAAATCCTGTAACATAATCTAGAAAACTTAGATCATTTTTTCTTCCATTGGAAACATTATTGTTCCTATCCCTTTCTCTGATCATCCAGTGGATAGCACTTTCTGGCTGTGTAGAAAGTTCATATTTCTAGGTAAGCTAATTCCAACTTACAAATGAGCTTACCTTCCTCATTTGCCCCAGGAGCACGCTTTTTTTAACTTTCTTTTCAGTTACTTCAATAGGGTATTGATTAATTAGTCATAGAAAGAGACCATATGAACTTTGGTATTACCAAGAATTCTGTGATTCTGTTTTAACTCTGTGTGTGTTTTGTGTGTTTAAGTATTAGCATTCTCTACTCCTTTTTTGTGATGCAAAGAATGGGATGTTTTCTTTTTTGCTCATTTTCTTTTTGTTTTATAAAAAGACTAGGAGGAGGGGGAAGCTTAGAAAAGTTAAGAAGGCATAGAAGCATCAGTTGTTTCCCAAGGAGGAAATAGCCAAACCTTTTACTTGAAACAGAAGATGGAGGAGGTACATAATACAGTAGAGTAGTTCAAAGGAGTCATCTAGTAGAGCAACATCTATAGTAACTCTGCAGACTAGTATCTGATGGCATGACATCCTGAAGTCAGTATGATGAGCAACTTGCAATGGATACTCCTAGATGAAGGTTGAATAGACACTGGGATATCTTTGGCCATGCATCATCAGAACTGTAATTTTCCCCTCTACCCATGTGTCTAGGTCACACATGTTATTTTCAACTCTCTGCCCTTGCATTGTGGACATGTGTGCCCTTTTTTATACTAGACAGATGAGCATGTTTTCTGTGTGTCCCTCTGATTACTTAATATATGTATTATTCATTCCCATTGATACTTTGCATCTTTTTGAGAGATAAAGCCTGTATAATCTGAGAAATTTATTACTGCAATTCTTACTATTCTCTGTTCTTAGATGTGGATGTTTAAGATCAATCATGTCTTCTGTATGTCTACATTATACAAATATATATATATATATATATATATATATATATATATATATATATATAAAATCATGTCTTCTGTATGTCCGTATAATAAAAAATATATAAAAATAATGAAAATAAATACCTCAGTGTGGTCTCAGAAGCTATCTTTAAATTACAGAATATCTTAAAATTAGAACATACATCTTCTGAAAGACACTTCCTGAGAACTTGGGGTGGGCAAATACCCACAGAAGCTATATATGTTAGAGAAATTCTTTGTGTAAAGATGCCTGTTTTCTTTTTTGCCATTAGTTCTATTGATTGACTCTGTCTAAAATACTGCTAACCTCATTATTAAATAAATGTTTGATCTTACTTAATGAATTCTCAGCTTTCTCAGCTTCTACTATACACTAAGAATTATTTTTATTATTTTTACTAAAATCTATTCAGTCCTGAACTTCAAAATTCAAACTTCAACCCTGGATCACTCTTAAAATGCAATTGCCTGATAGGCAGTCATGTTAGGAAGGTGAGAAACAAAAAAAAATAGTAAAAAATCTACAAACTCATTTGTAACTGATGGCAGGAGTTAAACTCAGCCGTCAGAAACAGAGAGAATATATTGAATCCATGTGTTAGTGAGACCCCAGAGAATTAGGTACATAGAAGAGTTCAATAATCTTGGTTATGAGAGATGAAAAACAAAGCTTTGTTCCTTAAGTACATTTGAATAGAGAAAATAACCTTAACACCTAAAATGAAAAGGATTATACACATTGCTTTATATATTTCCCTTATGACAAACAGTTGAATTCAATTTTCAAGGACACTATATTAAATTAGATCAAAACTGTAAGTCCCAAGTACAATTATTTATCTAATTGCCAATTTTACACCCGTGGTGGGTTAATTTGGGCTGAAGAGAAGATAATTGTACCTTTAATTTTCTCATTTTTGCAGTACTAAATACAAACCTACAGAGGATGATCTATGCTCCTCAGGAAGAAAATGCTATATAAGGGGTGAAACTTTCTTTACCATTTGCTTTTAGGCAACCTACTTTAAAATGCAAAATGTCAATCTTTCCATTATTACAGCTGTTCAGGTTTCTAATTCTGGGAGGCAAACAATTTTGCAGATGAGTACTACAAGAAAAACCAGCATCAATGAAGAAAAAGCACAGTAATATATCTCATTTCATGCACCTTTCCCAAATCTACTTTCCAGTGTCTCTAAGATAATAACCCCAATACACACACACACACACACACACACACACACACACATACACACACACACAAGTGAAAGTATTAAGCCTATTATTTGCCTATGATTACTTTTACCCCAAGTGTTCACCTTTCCCTAGATGTTTTTCTAATAACTTTGAATATAACTGGATTATTGGAGTTTTGAGATAACTGAGATAACTATCTCCCATTTCTTCAGAGCCCCCCAAGTGCTAACATTTCTTTGTTGGGATTGGCATGTACATCAACTGGAGGTCAGGCTTGGTGTATGATATATCTTAGATTTAAATCACTCCCATGCCTTTACAAATCCACTTTCTTCCTTTCTTTGAATGTTTCATTCCTCAGGACTTAAATAAAGATCAATTGCTTATATACTTCTGGTGATTCACACTCCTTAATATTGCAATGAAATCTAATCAGAACAACACTACAAACACACACACAGACATACACAGACACACAGACATACACACACACAGACACATAGTGAGGATAACTAATGAGCCTTCAGCTTACACACAGTGGTATCACTATAGATCTCTCTGCCTCAAGCCATTTTCTATGACATTCTCTACATTGATATAGTCTAAATTATTGTAGCATGACAATAAATTAATATATTTTATTAGTTAATTATAAATAATAATTAAGTATTATAATAAATCATAGTATATTTAAAATAATATGAGACATAATTAATAATAATTATAATAAATAATATTTCTATAATAACTATCATTTACATGTAGCTTTAAATTTTGCAAAGTATTTTCCAGCTATTATCCCATTTTTTTTTTATCACAATAAGCTTGGGAGTCAGGTACTATTATTATTCCATTTTGCACTTGAGGAAACAAGTTGGCAGAGTCTAAGTAACTTACACGGAGTACCAAAACTACTAAATGACTAAATCTAGCTTTGAAATCAGGTCTTTCAGACTCCAGGTCTAGTGTTCTAGCCACTGTACTACTTAACTTCCTGAAATAATAATGGATATTAGATTTAAAAAGAACTAGTTCAAATCTTGTCTCTGATACATAATGGTTATGTAAATGGATATGACACTTAACCTTTCTGTGCTCCTAGGCAACTCTTTACAACAGTGAATCCCTGAGCAGATTCTGATCTGCACTAAAAAAGAAATTTTCTCACTGGAAATTCCATATAACAATGCCTTAATATAACAAGTGGGGAAAATCTGCATTTTAAGGCTTTCAAAGCACTTTTCACATGTATTATTATTTATGATGTTCCCAACCATTCTGTATGATAGATGTTATTTTCATTCCCCTTTTTCAGATGAAGAAACTGAAAAACAAAGGTTAGTAATTCTCTCATGTTCACATGGATTCTTGACATTTGAATCATTATTTGAATCCAAGCCTTCCTGACTCTGAGCCCAGCACACACACTACTCCATGATTCCTTTGCAATATGTTGACCTCATGTTATTTCAATGATGTCATATTGTCTGAATGTGAGAATAAAGAAAATTGCCATGCCACCACCCCAGTACCCAAAATATATAACATTCCACTTAGGTAATTTATTAATAAGGAAAAATACTGACTCAGACAGAATATGAATCCATGCCAAGGAAAAATTCCTTTAGATTTAAAAAAAAAAACAAGAAGTCAGTCAGTCTACTTCTTGGGCATGATGTAAGTTAAAGAATCAATAACTCCTTTGTTAACCTGATCAAACCCAGGATTCTAGTAAAGCAGATACTTTTCATGGATTGATTATTAATTTAAGCTCTCACATACCCCTGCTACAATCTCATGGAGGTTTTCAATACATGGTTCATCTTGTACTCCAGAGTAATTATCTCATTTAGAATCTTACAGAAAATTGCAGCCACTTTTGTCTGTAGAACCATAGACATTTTCTGATCCCCTGCCTGTCAAAAGCTGAAATGGAAGTGCCACCCAAAGCCCTTTGCCAGTCAAATTTCTTAGAGCTGACTTCTCCAATACTGTCAGGAACAATGACTAACATCCATGCCTACACTTCTATTTTTAGTGAAATTAATTTTTCAAATGTTTCTACCTCTGTAGATGACATTAAACAATAATGAATTGAATTATGCCTGACAGCTGTTTTCCATTTGTGTTACTTTTCACACATACACACATACACACACACACACAAATTAATTTATATTGCTTTGGTAATATGAACTCTATTTGACAGCTAGCTAGTTGATTTTCCATCACTGAGAAGTCTGGAGAAAAATATTTTTATGAAGGATTAAATTTAAAAAGCAAACAAATATCAGCCACATTAAAAAATAACCTGTGATATATTTCCAATTTTCTTTCACCTGCCATATGTAGATTTGCAAGCAAACATTTAAACTTAATCTTTCATTGACTGATTGTTCAATTACTAAAATAACTGGGCTATATAATAGTCTGGTTTTGGAAGAGAACCCAGTTTTAAGTTAGCTCTGAATAGTCACTGAGTGATCAAATTTTCAGTGGTATGAAAGATACAGTTGACTATAATAGTTTTTTTTTAATTGAGTCTCCTTTTGATCATTTTGAACTGACAAACATAGCTACTCTCAGGTATCTGACTTCTGATTGTTTCATGTAGTTAAGAATAATCTGCTAATATCTTCTTATATTGGATAAACTGGCAATTATCAAAATGAGCAAAAAAACAAAGATTGCAAACAATACAAAGCTACTATTCAGATGGAAATTATAATAATGCCATCACAGAAGAAGAAAGCAAGGAGGAATTGTCTATGTTAAGTCTCAAAGGAGTTTATGAATTGACCTCAAATCCAAAACTTCATGGAAGAGTTCAAAATTTATTTTAAAAACCAAAGAAGAGAGGAAGAAAAAAATGAAAAAAGAAATGAGAATCATGCTGGGGGGATTATGAAAAACTGAATTGACTGAAGAAATCAAATCCTTTAAAAGTAAAAATGACCAAGAAAAAAAGAACATAACTCATCAAGATATAAAATCAACTAATTGGAAAAGGAATGCAACTCATAAAAAAAAAGCAAAATTAGCCATGGGAAAAGGAAAACAACTCATCTCAAGGTAAAATTAGCCAAATGGAAAAGAATCACAAAAGATTACTGAAGAAAATAAGACCTTAAAATTTAGAATAGGACAAATTGAAACTAATGACTCTATGAGACACCAAGATTATATCAAAAAGCTGAAAAATTAGAAGAAAATGAAGTACTCTTTAGGAAAATCAAACAATCTAGAAAGTAGATTTATGAGAGATAAGTTATGAGCTATTGTTCTACCTGAAAAATCCTCAATCAAAGCAAGAGCCTGGAAAATATCTTTCAGGAAAATTATCATGTAAAGCTGATCTAATATTGTAGAACAAGAAGACATAATAATCATTAAAAAATTCACAGAACCTATCCAGAAAGAGAACCCCCCCCAAAAAAAAAATCTCCCAAGAATACTGTAGTCAAATTCTAGAATTATCAACAAAAGGAGAAAATACTGCTAGTAGACAAAAGAGAATTAATTTAAATATTAGGAAAGCACAATCAGAATCAAATAGGATTTATCAGTCTCAACAATAAAGAACTGGAGGATCTGGAATATGATATTCTCAAGGACAAAGGGATTACAACCAAGAATTAACTACCCCAAAATTCAGGATTTTTTTCCAGGGGAGAAGATGGACTTTTCAGTGAAATAGAGAACTTCCAAAATTTTGTGATAAAAGACAAGAACTGACAGAAAATTGGATTTTCAATTATATGAATCAAGAGATATTTTAAAGGGGTAGCTAGTGGCATAGTGGATAGAGTACCAGCTCTGGAGTCAGGAATACCTGAGTTCAAATCCATCCTCAGACACTTAATAATAATTACTTTGCTGTGTGGCCATGGGAAAGCCAATTAACCCCATTGCCTTGCAAAAAAAAAAAAACCCAAACCCCCTAAAAATAGAAAATATATATTAAAAATGTAAATAAATGGTAAAATAATGCTAATCAAGAATATTAAATTGTATCCTTGAAAGGGAAGATAATACTTGCAATTCTTGAGAACTGTATTTCTCTTGAGATAATAAATATACTTTGATAGAAGGTATGAGTATAGAATAACCACAAGAGGGTTGAGGCTTTAGACAATACTTGGCTAATGAGGGTTGAAAATAGTTGCAGGGATTGAAATTAAAGGATATGCTTATAGCTAAATCATGAAGCAATACTGACCATAGCTGTTGTATTTTCTTTCGGGACAGAGGGAAGGAAAGTATCTAGAGAGTCTGTACATAATTTAATCATAAACTGATCTTACTTTACTAGATACTTTAGTTAAAGAGAGTTGTAGTACAGTGGAGACAAAGGGAGAAGGAGTGTTCTTAGAAAGACTGGACATAAATATATCAGGAAGTGATCTTGCTTTAATTCACACTTTAGTTAAACAGACTTATAGTGCTATAGGGACAGTGGGGAAGAGTTTATCCATCATGCTTTGCAGGATGGTTTAGCTTATGAGGATTGTGTGATCATCAAAAGTACTTGATAAAAGCATGGCGTATAAATTTTTAAATATATTTGTTTGTTTCCCAATTATATACAAGAGTAGTTTCTACCAATCTTTTGTTACAAAGTTTTGAATTTTACAATTTTCCATCCTCTCTCCTTTCTCTCCCCCTTCCCTCCAACAGAAGGCAGTCTGATAATCTTTACAAAGATACAACACTGGCCCTGGAATAAGGAGTGCCCGAGTTCAAATCCGGCCTCAGACACTTAATAATTACATAGCTGTGTGACATTAGGCAAGCCACTTAACCCTATTGCCTTGCAAAACATTGAAAAAATTACTAATTCTCTATTTCTCTTCATGCAATATGATTCCATTTATATTTTTCTCTTTCCTTTCATCTCATCCTTCCTTACTGTTTTATTTCCTTTCTTTTTTTCCTTTTCTTTTCAACTTTAACTTTACTTTTACTTTTGTCTTCATTTTTATCAGTCCCCTTTTCTTCTTTCTTTCCCTTTCACCATGCCCTACTTCTCTAAAGTGTAGGGTAGATTTTAAAATTCAGTTGAGAAAATATCTCAGAGAATTTAAGATTTTTTGCAACAATATTCAGAAGTTCCTTTATTTTAGCTCTTCTTGGTTTAGATAATAACACTACATTGGTGTGCTATCTGGACCAAATCTATTGAGAATATGATTTACTCAGTATTCATACACTTCCTTCTTTTCCTTTATAATAGTTATTTGTGCCTCATTGGGTGTAATTCATTCTTTAATTCCTAGCCTTCTCCTAGTATAATCTTCTCTTCATGTCTTTATTCTTTTAACCCTGTCTTGTACTGTCCTGATAGAAACACCTTTCTCAAGGTTGATTGCTTGATTGATTAAGATGCAACTTTGCCTCAAAGTCACTAAGTGGACTACCCTTTTTCTGCCCCATTACAAATACTCTTATCCGGCAGCTAGGTGGCATACTTGAAAAAACACCAGCCCTGTAGTCAGGAGTACCTGGGTTCAAATCCGCTCTCATTCACTTAATAATTACCTAGCAGTGTGGCCTTGGGCAAGCCACTTAACCCCATTTGCCTTGCAAAAAGAACCTAAAAAAATACTCTTCTCAAGAGTGATAAATAAATCAAATTATAGTCAACATATATGATACCCTGAATTGATCCTGAGGGAGATGAGCAGAACCAGATTAACATTTTACACCCTAACACCAACATGGGGTGATGATCAACCTTGATGGACTTGCTCTCTCCATCAGTGCAATAATCAGGAACAATTTTAAGGGATCTGTGTACCAGCTAAACCCAGAGAAAGAATTGTGCAGTTTAATCAAAGATCAAAGATTATTATCTTCAAGTTTTTTTTTAAAGTTGTCTTATATATTACATAATTTTGCTATTTCTAACATTTCTAATATTTTGTTTCTTTCTTATGGATATGTTTCTTTCTCTCAATACATTTACCACAAAATAAACAAGAAGAAATTTGAGAAGGTGAAGAGATTTGTACAAAACTTGGATAAGATAGCCCTTTAAGGAAAATTGAATTGGCATAAAAAGGATATACCTTTTTCTCTGCAATATGAGATATCTATACCAAAACCGGCCATGTACTAGGGAACAAAAACCTTGCAATCAAATGCTAGGGGCAGAAATAGTAAATGCAAGTATTTCAGACCATGAAATAAAATTGTATGCAATAAAAATTGTATGTAATAAAGGATCATGAAAAGAGAAACCAAAAATTGATTGTAAATTATATAACCTAATTTTAAAGAATGAGTGGACCAAACAACAAACCAAAAACAATAATCAATAATTTCATTCATGATAATGACAGTGAAGAGACATAACAAAATTTATGGGGTGTAGTCAAAACAATTTTCAAGAGAAAGAGTATATTTCTAAATATTTATATGCATAAAATAGAGGAAGAAGAGGTCAATGAATTAGAAATGCAATTAGAAATGCTACTAGCAGTATTTTCTCCTTTTGTTGATAATTCTAGAATTTGACTACAGTATTCTTGGGAGATTTTTTTTGGGGGGGTTCTCTTTCTGGATAGGTTCTGTGAATTTTTTAATGATTATTATGTCTTCTTGTTCTACAATATTAGATCAGCTTTACATGATAATTTTCCTGAAAGATATTTTCCAGGCTCTTGCTTTGATTGAGGATTTTTCGGGTAGAACAATAGCTCATAACTTATCTCTCATAAATCTACTTTCTAGATTGTTTGATTTTCCTAAAGAGTACTTCATTTTCTTCTAATTTTTCAGCTTTTTGATATAATCTTGGTGTCTCATAGAGTCATTAGTTTCAATTTGTCCTATTCTAAATTTTAAGGTCTTATTTTCTTCAGTAATCTTTTGTGATTCTTTTCCATTTGGCTAATTTTACCTTGAGATGAGTTGTTTTCCTTTTCCCATGGCTAATTTTGCTTTTGTTTTTAATGAGTTGCATTCCTTTTCCAATTAGTTGATTTTATATCTTGATGAGTTACGTTCTTTTTTTCTTGGTCATTTTTACTTTTAAAGGATTTGATTTCTTCAGTCAATTCAGTTTTTCATAATCCCCCCAGCATGATTCTCATTTCTTTTTTCATTTTTTTCTTCCTCTCTTCTTTGGTTTTTAAAATAATTTTTGAACTCTTCCATGAAGTTTTGGATTTGAGGTCAATTCATAAACTCCTTTGAGACTTAACATAGACAATTCCTCCTTGCTTTCTTCTTCTGTGATGGCATTATGATAATTTCCATCTGAATAGTAACTTTGTATTGTTTGCAATCTTTGTTTTTTGCTCATTTTGATAATTGCCAGTTTATCCAATATAAGAAGAGATTAGCAGATTATTCTTAACTACAAAATACTTTTAATGCAAATAAAGTCATATTATATTAGCTCAGCCTAACCATTCATTAGCAATTGAGCAATTGAATATTTTTGTAATTGTTTAGATCTGACTTTACTAATACTATGCCCATATGCAAAAGAAATAACAAAAAGTGGGAAAAAAACTCACATGTTCAAAAACATCTATACCAGCTCTTTTTATAGTGGCAAAGAGTTGATAATTGAGAGATACCTATGAAATTTTTTAACAAGTTATGATATATGAATGTTATAGAGTATTATTGTTGTAAAAATCATGAATGGTAAAACTTTAGAGAAGTCTGGTAGTAATTAAATAAACTGATGCTGAGCGAAGGGACAGAACAAGAAATAATCATCTTTGAAATCCTTAAAAGATTCAAAACATTTACGAGATCTTATGAAATTCCTACTTCAATGATCAAAAAAGATAATCATATGATTGAAATTTCATGGTGATAAAACTAATTTTGATAATGATTAATAAACTTCATTTTCCCTTTTGTTCCTTTTCTATTGTTCTGACATTCTTAATGATGTGTTTTTTCCTTTCACAAGCAATTTAAGTCCTCAATAATATTTTCTGATATGATAAGAACTGATGAGGAAATAAGAGAAGTCAACAAAAAAAAATGGGGAAAAAAAGAAAAAAATTCTCATAAAAATAACTTCAGGATTTCAGCTGAGTAGGGAAAATGTGCTAAAAAGAGAGTACTAATTAGATGTACTTTAAGGAAATTCAACACAATTATTTTGAAAACTCTCCAGTTAAATTTGTAAACAAACCCTGGTCAAGCTAATCAGCTAAAGAGTCCTTGAAAACTCAAAGTTAAAGGGTTAAAAAACACACTTCTGCTATTTAGATTTGCACAATATTACACCCATTTTAAAAGATAATAGTTCTCTCAGCAGACTATTCATTGTGAAGAGAATTATTATTATTTTTCAAGGATTAAATGAGTACAAGGGTTCTAAGAGATTTCTTTAACTAAAGAGACGTATGATATTCTTTTTTTCTCCTAGACAAAGCAAAATAATTATTGTTCTAAATTATTATAGGCTACCTCCAACATTTGGGACCAACATGATTGCAAATGTGCAGTATCCAAACTCTTCTTAACAACAAACCATAGAAAATATTGAATAATCTTGATTAATAACAAATTGATGGTTAAATTAATGACTGTTTACCTGTCACCTCCAACCCTAAATTTAAGATAAGTCTGCTCAATGCTATTTTTACCTTGGTATATATCAACAAGAATTTTGTCCACATAGAACTGAATATAGGAAAAGAAAGGGAACTGAGCAAATTCAAATATGATGGTTTTAGTAGTATGCCATTGTTATAAAAAATTAGCTGAGAGATGTTTTCTTTTTTAGTGAAAAAAGATCTAATAATCAAGAAATATTTTACTTTTTGAGAAAGATCCCAACATATGTGATAGCAAGATAACCTCTGAATCAAATAAATCCCAGTTCTTTCATATATTGGCAGAGTGACATCAGAGAAAGTTAGATACAAAAGTCCATTGAAAAGTATTCATTAAAAGAAGAATTGTCCAGATTATAAAATAGGTACAAAGCTCAAGGAAGAAAATAATTGCTTAAACATTAAAATTGGACAAGTTGAAAAGTCAATGACTCCAGGAGATATCAAGAAATAATTAAACAAAGGTAAAAGAATGAAAAATAGAATCATAGAATATAACTTTAGAAAAACCTAACCTTGAAAACAGATCAAGAAGAGATAATATAAGAAGTTTTAGTTACCTGAAAACCATGATTAAATGAAGAGCCTAGACAACATATTTCCAGAAATTATCATGGAAAACTGACCTAATATTCTACAACAGAGTTGTCCAATCTTATTTGAAAAGCTTTTTTGAAACTAAAAACAAAACATTTTGATTTCCCATTTTAGTGAGAGCACTGGGGTAGCTCAGCTTTGTTTACTAATGCATTTATGTATTTTTTTTGCTATTAAGATTTTTCTTTTAATATGCCATGAGTTACCTTGATTGTCTATTTTCCAAAGTTTTATATCTTACCAGCTTCCATTTCCCAACCCTCCAATAGGTTTTTTCCTTTTTTGTTCTAATGGCAGAAAAGTTGCTGGAGACAGTTCTATGCACTTTTGTTTTAAAAGAAAGCAATACAATGCCAGTGGCATGAATTGGCCATATAATCCCATATGAGAAGGGGTGGGGGGGAAGTGTACAAGCATGAGAAAACTAGTTTTGAAATATTTCCTTCAATTTATATTGGATCAGCAGCAAAAATAACCACCTGTAATTTGGCATTTATGTTTACAGTTGTTCCAGAAATCTTTTAAATTTCACAAAGCCATTATCCAGTGTTTCCATGACATAGAGATTATAGATTCCAGGTAGCAAAGGCTCTCTCCAAAAGAAACAAGAAGCAGGGCATTACACTAAATTTCTGGATCTAGTATACTAAAACGAGTGAAAACCTAGGAAAAGTTACCTACAGTTTTATAGAAGCAACTAAATACCTGCAAAAGCTGATTTTTGTTTGTATAGTATTTTACACTGTGTGGATTTTTTTGCACCTGCCAATTTAAAGCAGACATGCACTGTATTTATTCCTACCCTATTTCCTATATCCCCTCCCACTCCACCCCCAACCACCTACTACCTTATACCAAGTATTATGGATATGCGGTCAAATCATCCCAGACAATTCAGTGAACAAAGTTAGTGTAATGCATTGGTGTGAAGTATGAGATTAAAAAAAAAAAAGTTCCTTTCAATCTTCATCAAAGTTCTGCTGTAGAAGAAAACTGGCCACCAAATTTTCATTCTTCTCACAAGCAAAATAAGCCTGTATCACAAGTCCTTCAGGGAATCCTAATGCTTTTAACCATTCTATAGCTCCTTTTTCCTGAGGTCTTACTTGAATGCAGTTCATCTGACCACTTGCAGCTTCAGCTATTCCTCCACTGCCACCCCCACCTCGTCCTTGACCACCAGATTGTTGAACTGGTTCATTCAGCATTTGAATAAAATGCTCTTGATGTTGGCTGATTTGTTGCAGTAACCGTGGATTTTCTCGTCCTATTTCCTGTAACAAGCCTGGCAGAAGGGAAGGATTCTGTTGAATAATTTGTCTCATCTGCTGAAACTGAGGCTGATTCCGTAAAAATTCAAGTGGATGTCCTCCAGAAGTAGTAGTAGTAGTAGTAGTTGTTGTTGTTGCTGTTGTTGTGGCTGCAGCTGCTGCCACTGATGAAGACTGAGTAGCCCCTGTGCTGGCGGCTGGTGGGGGGGATCCAACACAGCCTGATTCTCTGTGTCTCCTGGCATACCCATTAAAAGATGTTCCACTGCTCTATCAGGGTTGTTGAAACGAGCTCTCAGAACAGCAATTACTTGCTCTCGCTCATAGCCCATTGACATTACCTCAGTTACGATATTTTCATAGGATTGGCCCGTTACAAGAGCACTTGTTGCATCTTCAGAAAGGTTTGCCCGTGAAGAGTCACCCAGGGTACTGTCAGATGATGTTGGGCTAATACCAATAGGAGCTTCTACTGGCTTCTCTGCTGGTTTCTCTTCCTTAGGAGCACTAGTAGGTATAGGTTCAGCTGCTCCAGCTGATATTGGAGTGACAGATGTAGGTATAGGGTTGGGAGCCAAGGCAGGGGAAGGAGTTGGGGTTTGAGCCATAGATGCTGCTGTAGATGAACTAACTGCATTAGGAGTTGCAGGATTTGATTATTTAGTCATAGCTGGTGATGGTGTTGAAGTAGCTGCTGCTTTGGGTTTTTGTCACCATTCTCATCAATTTTGTATTCTTTGAGAGCAGTATCATCGTTGAGGATTTTGCCTGCATAAATTAATTTTTGTCCTGCTACTGGAAAGGCATCCTTTCCCTTTTCAGATTCAATCTTCTCTTTCAGTGCCTTAACAGTCTCCTAAGGGTCGATGTCGATCTTGAAGGTCTGTTGCTGGAGGGTCTTCAGGGTGATCTGCATGGTGTCGCCGCCGCCCCTGGACGCCTTGGCCGCCGTGGGCTCCGTCGGACTCAAGGGCCCATTGGCAGGGAGGTCGAGGTGGCTGGTGGGGCTGGTCACATTCACCCTGCGGGGTGGCCTCTCCCCCGGCTCGGGCCACCGCCGCTCCCGCTGTCGCTTTCCCCAGGCGGGATCGGCAGTGATCGGCTGAGGCGCGGGGCGGGCGGGGAGTCCGTCCTCAGAAGCCGCGGGCGGGTCGGGGAAGGCTGGGAGAGAATCCGCTAGTTCATCAAGGCCTGGTAGCCACCATCATGACTTGCTTCGACATCCCCCTCCCCCTCCCGAAGAATACTAATGCATTTAGTAAATCCACAGGGAGACAAATAAAATTTCATTGAGATTTATATGCAGCTCATGGGCCATATTTTGGACAGTTCCGTTCTAGAATCAACGGATAAAATAGAAATTAAAAGTATCTAAAATCACTTTGTGAAAGAGATCCCAGAATGTAAACTCCAAGGAATATTATAGCCAAATTTCAGAGCTCCAAAGTTAAAGAGAAAATATTGCAATCAGCAAGAAAAAGGGGGGAAAAAAGCAAATGTTATGGAGGCAAAGTCAGGATAATACATAATTTAACAGTTTCTATGTTAAAGTATTTGATGTTTTGAGATATGATAGTTTAGAGGGCAAAAGAGTAGGATTATAGGCAAGAATCACCCATTCAGCAAAAGTAAGTATAATCCTTCAGGGAAAAAAATGAATAGTCAATGAAATAGAGAATATCAAGGTTTTTTTTTTACTAAAAGATCAGAATTAAATAGAAAATGTTTGCAATATAATTCTCAAGAAAAGCATAAAAGGCAAGAAAGAAAGAAAAATCATAAGGGAGTCAATAAAGAATAACTGTTTATATTCCTACATGGGAAAATAATATATGTAGTTACTAAGAACTTTATTAGGTTTGTTAGAAAGAGTAAACATAGAAAGAGTACATGATTGTTCATTGAATAATTTGAGATGGCATTTTTATAAAAAAAATGTAATCTTAAAAAATTGAAAAAGGTAAATGCATTGGGAGAAAAGAAGGGGGAAAGGTAGAATTGGGTGAATTATTTCACATAAAAGAGTTGCAAAAGAACTTTTTCAGTGAAGGTGAAGTTAGGGGATGGAGGAGAGGATTGCTTGAATTTTAATCTCATTAAATTGACTCAACAAAAGAATAAGATACACACAACTCTGCATAGCAATCTATTTTACCTTACAGGAAAGTAGAAGAGGGTGTACAAAAGAAGAAGGGGATTGAGAGAAGCCTTTCTGGATTGTAAGAGTTAGTAGTCAGATACAAAATACTTTTGAGCATGGACAAGATGAAAGGAGAAAGAGAGAATGATAAATGGGGGGGGGATAGGAGGTAGGGATTTCCCTACATACACAGTAGAATACTTGTGAAAGAATAAGCAAGTTTCTATGATATGAATCTCATTTCTCAAATATATGGAGAACATTGCCAAATTTATAAGAATAAAGTCTTTCTCCAATTGTTATATAGTAAAAGGACATTCAAAAAAGCAGTTTTTAGAAGAAGCAATCAAAGTTACCTGTAATTCAATGACACAATTCTCTAAAAGACTACTGATTTGATAAATGCAAATTAAAACAACTCTGAGGTGCCACCCACACATCTCTCAGATTGACATTTATCAGAATGATGCAAAATGAAAATGACAAATGCTGCAGGGGATATGGGAAAATTGAGGCATGAATATACTACTGATGGAGTTCTGAACTAATTCAATAATTATGGGGAGAAATTTGGAATTATGCCTAGAAAGATATAAAAATATGCATTTAAAGAAGTAATGCCACTAATAGGTCTACATAGCAACAAATAATTAGAAAATTAAGGAGATATCCATCAATTGAGAAAAGTCTTAACAAATTTTGGTTGATGAAATGTCTGAAAGTATATGATGAAATACCATTGTGCTATAAGAAATGAAAAACTGGATGCTCTCAAAAAATGTAGAAAGATCTGCTTGAACTGATGCAAAATAAAATAAACAGAAGTGGGAGAATTCTGTACACTAACAGAAATATCATATAGTAATCAACGGTTTAATAACTTAGCTATTCTCACCAATACATGAATTTAAGCCATTCCTGAGATTTACAATAATAATGCTATCCTCCCGAGAATCCCTTAAAAAGTAGAATTAGCTAGATGGAATTGGATATAAGAAAACTCTCTGAAGAAAACAAATCCTTCAAATGTAGAATGTAACTAAACCAGCTTTCTTTTCTTCTTTTAGTATTTTATTATTTTTCACAATTTTATGAATATCGAAATTGTTTATTGTTCATTCTTCCTTTAGAAGAGGCTCAATAATGCTTTGAGTAGCAAGGGAAATGGATTTAAATGCGTCAAATTTACGCAAAGTCATCAACTTCAGTCTCTCCTCCAGAGTCTTTTGAGTCCAGTGGCAAGACAGATCACAACAACTTGCAATGGCCACAGGTATAGTGGAAGACTGGTCTTTTTAACCTAAGGTCTCTCCAAGGTCTGAGCTAGTGTTAAGTAAGTAATTGAAATGTAGGTAAGAATTGAGGTAAAATATTGCCTAGTTTTCCTTCATTAACAAATCACCCTGGTAGGAGAAAACCTTCAGATTTTCTGGTCAGAACAGAAATAAATACTATTTACTTTCATTCTGAGAAATCAAAACCTGAATAATGAGTAAGTGAGGCTTAGACTGGACCCTATTACTGAGCAGACAGCAGAAACCAGAGTGATTTACGAATATATTTTGCATGATTTAACATGTATAACCTATATTAGATTGTTTTCCTTCAAAGAAGGGGGCGAAGATAGAGAAAGAAGGAAAGAATTTGCAACTCAACATTTAAAAAATGTTAAAAATTGTTTGTAATAAAATGGGAAAATAAAAATATTTTAAAAGTTTATAAAATATAAATAGGAATAAAATATAATAAACCAGAGTCTCTAAATTCAGAAAAAAAATAGAAAAGTTTATCAGGAGAACGTTTTAAATACCCAACATATAGAAGAAAATGGAAATGTTATATTGCTTTTAGAAATTAAACCTTCATTCTTAAGAGTATGGAAACCTAGAAAATACTGTGACAAAAGAAGGAATTAAAGATTTTCACAATATTCTTCAAGAATATGCAGCTTAAGGGGAGGCATGAGAACAGCCTTTCCATGGAGATCTCTCAAAATATTCCAAAGAACTTATGTCTCTAACTAAATTTTCAAGAGAAAGAACCTACAGAAAGATCCAGTGTGACATTTCTCCATTTAACCTGGAAAATCATAGGAAAGCTCTGTTCCCCTGGGGTGGAGGGGACAGCAGCAGTGCCAGGATTATCACACAGGAGTGAAGGAACTCCAGTCTTCTGGGAACAGCCCACTGGATGCCTGGGTACCTGGGTACCAGGGAGCATGGGCTCCTGCAAAAGAAGCAGTTTTCTAACCTGGAAACCCAGGGAACACCAAGCATAACTTGAAAGATCAGCAAGGAAACCTCTGCCAGAGTGAGTGGGAACCAACATGGCCCTATATAATAGCTGTGGCCCTCAGAATAGCCCATATCCCAGGAAATGGAAGCAGGCCCACAGAACCATCCAGCAGGGAGCTGTCCAGCAGCTGCTCCCAGAGTGCTCAGTTCAGGGAAAGTAAGGGGGTGGGAGGAGACTGTTGAGATCTCTCCTCTGGCCCTGGAACAGGACTCTGACACTCTGATCACACTCAGTCTCTGGTCACAGTCTGTGGGCTCCCTATTGCCATAAAGCAGATGCCCTCCTCCAGGACAGAGGGATGTGCTTATGGTCATCCACAGACCAGAGCACAGACCAGGAGAGCAGTCAGAGCCTCTCCTGAGTCCTTAAAGGAACTGAAGTCCTTGTAGGGGTACTCCAATAATACTCAAATGCTAGGGAAGCACCCCAAACCAGGCACAGACTGGGGAAATGAGTAAACAGAAAAAAGGAACCTGACCATAGACAATTTTTTGGTCTCTTGGAGGACCAAAACATACAATCAGAAGATGAGAAAGTTTCAACTTCTGCAACTAAATACTCCAAGAAATATAGAAGTTGGTCTTGGGCTATGACAAAGCTCCAAAAAGGTTTTGGAAATCAAATAAGGGAGGTAGAAGAAAAATTGGGAAGAGAAATTATGGAGATGCAGGAAAAAAACATGAAAACCAGGTCAGCAGCTTAGTCAAGGAGATAAAAAATCTGGAGAAAATAGCATACTAAAAACTAGTTTAGGTCAAATGGAAAGTGAAAAAACTGTTCAAAACATTAATGAGGAGAAAAGTTCCTTAAATAGTAGAATTAGCTAGATTGAAATGGATAAAAGAAAACTCTCTGAAGAAAACAAATCCTTCAAATGTAGAATGTAACTAAAGGAAGCTGATGATTTTGCAAGGAATCAAGACACAATAAAACAATATCACAAGAATAAAAATGAGAAGAAAATGTGAAATTTCTCATTGAAAAAAAAAACAGATCTGGACAACAGATTCAGAAGGGATGATTTAAAAATTTTGGGGCTGCCTGAAAGTCATGACTGGAAAAGAGCCTTGACTTTATTTTTAAAGAATTTCTACAGGATTATTTTCCTTATATCTTAGAAGCAGAGGGGAAAATAAAAATTGACAGAATCCACTGATCACCTACTGAAAGAAAGCCCAGAAAATATAACCTCCAGGAATATTATAGCTGAGTTTCATAACTCCCAAGTCAAAGAGAAAATATTACAAGCAGCCAGAACAAAACAATTCAAATATTATGGTATGGCAGTCAGGATTCCTCAGGACTTGGCAATCCACATTAATGGCTCTTAGGGCTTGGAATATCGTATTCGGGAAGGCAAAAGAGCTTAGAGTAGAACCAAAAATCAAGGAACATAATATTCTGGAAGGCAAAAGAGCTTGAAATAGAACTGAGAATCAAATACACAGCAAAACTGAAAACCCTCTTCCAGGGTAAAAGATGAACTTTCAATGAAAAAGAGGAAATTTTAAATGTTCCTCTTGAAATGACTAGAGCTGAACAGAAAGTTTGATCTTCAAGTACAGGACTCAGGTGAAACATAGAGAGAGTTGATGAGAAGGGGAAATTATGAGGGATTAAATGCTGATGAACTGCATATATTCCTGCATGGGAAGATGATGCAGATAATACTCATATGAACCTTCTTATTTATTAGAGCAGGTAGAAGGAGTTTTTCTCAGCAAGATAGAGGAGAGAGCCGAATTTGAAGGTATAATATATTTTAAAAATGGAGTCAATGGGTGAAAAATGAAATGTACTGGGAGAAAGAAAAGGAGAGGTAGAATAGATTAAGATATTTCATGTAAAAGTGTCAAGAAATACCTTTTGCAAACGTATGGAAGGGAGGGAGATGAGGGGGAGTGAGGAAGCCTTCAGTCTCATTGGAAATGACTCAGAAAGGAAATAACTTACATGCTTAATATGCCATAGAAACCTAGAAGAAAAAGAAGAGAAAGGGGATGACAGAAAAGGGATAAGGGTGAAGGGAAGGGGAAGGTAGGAGATAGAGGAGAGGGAAGATCATGGAAGAGGATAGTCTGATATAACACATTTTCTTTGTTACTTTTTTGCCAGATTGTGGGATTGGATAGCCTGCCTGGGACCATGGCCCTGGGTGGTTGCTGGGTCTCTTGGGTGGGATGTAGGCTTGGGGTCTCTTATTCCCAGGACCAGTGCTCTATCCACTTTGCTATTTGACTGTCCCACAGCACACATTAGAAGAGGGACAGGGTAAAAGAAGAGAGAAAATATAATAAATGTTAGTGGGGAGGAATAGATGGAGGGAATTACATTCAGCAACATCAACTGTAGAAAAATATGGGAATAACTTCTACGATGTACTTATAAAGAGTGCAATTGACCCAAGAGACAGAGCTTATGGTATCAGAGCACAGACTGAACTACATTTTTTCTCTTTCATTTTATTTCTTGTGAGGTTTTTTTTTTTATTTTTGTGGAGAGAGGGAAGAATTATGTTTACTCTTACAAGAGGATTATTTTAGTAATGTGTAAATAAATTTTGGTAGTTTGTAAATTTTAGTAATCTGTAAATAAATTAAAATGTAAATTAAAAAAGAGTATATGGCTTCATATTTAAAGATTCACTTTATAAACAAATTATAGTGGCAAGGAAAAAACATTACTCTTTGAACCAGAATAAAGGCAATAGGGTTTATGGTCAACCAAAAGAGAGGTGAAATCATAAAAGCTACATGGGAAATTTTAATTAAATAAAATTAAAAATACTACACAAACAAAACCAATCCAATTTCAGTTTTAAGGTAAGCATAACTAGGATAGTTATGACAGTTATCTCTGATAAATATCTTATATTTAAGATATATAAATAACTAATTCAAATATCAAGGAATGGTATAGTCAAAGTAAATAAATAGACAACTCTCCAAGGAGAAATGTCAAATGACAAACAGCAAAATGATGACAAGCTTCATTTCACTGATAATTATATAAATGTAACTTGCAAGAATTCTAAAGGTCTATACACAACAAATGAACTGGGAAAGATTTTTTATAAATGACCATTGTTGGGGCAGCTAGGTGGCACATTGGATAGAGCACCAGTCCTGGAATCAGGAGTACCTGAATTCAAATCCAGACTCAGACACTTAACAATTACCTAGCTGTGAAGCCTTGGGCAAGCCACTTAATCCCATTTACCTTTCAAAAACTTAAAAGAAGGGGCTAAATGGAAACAGGAAAATTAGTATACCATTGGTAGAAATGTAAAACTATCCTAGCTGATTTGGAATTCTATTTGTCACTATATCTCAGAAGTCAATAATCTGTAAACTCTTTTGGTAATGCTAGTACAGTAGAGGCAAAAATAAAGAGGTAAGAGACCCATACATGCAAAACATGTTTATTATAACTGTGTTATCAAACTTTGTACAAAATACTTTGTACTTTAAGTTTGTACCAAAGAACCACAAATATAGAGGTTGTGGATTAAATAATGAATGACTGAAAAAAACCCCTAGAATATAAATGTAATAGAACATTATCATTCCATTAGTAATAAAGAAGTGATTTTTGAGAACAGTGGAAGATTTTATATAGACAGATATGTTTTGTTGACATATAAGGACTAAGAAAAGATTAGCTATTGAACTGCCATAAAAAGATCTGAAGTTTTAAAATTGTAGGGCAAAGAAAGAACTGAAGTTCTTTGAGAGAAATTGAGGGAAATCAACATACTTTGAAAGTAATATATTGAATTTACTATATTTAAAAAAATAAACTGTATTTAGTAAATATGCATGGTTTTGCAAATATTCCTTTCCTTGTAGTCTACTCTGTATACAGGAATATACTTCTTTTTTTGTAAGTTAGATTTTACTTAAAAATAAAACATTTTCATAATACTGATGTCACATAGTTTATATGGCAATCTGGGAAGATGTTTCTATGTTCTTCCCAATCCTTGGAGATCTTTATAAATCTGTGATCTGAGATATATTCTGGATTATTTTGTATTAGATTTGAGTTTTCATGTATGTTTGTGTTATAAAATATTTAAAAAATAAAGGAAAGAAAGAATATAGTTTTATTCAAAATTTTTTGCATCATATAGATATAATCAGTGGTCAATTCAATGCTTCATTTTTAAATGATTCTATTGTTTTTTTTTACTTTTAAATATTATTTGACTTTTTTCAATTACATATAAAGAAAATATTAAACTTTTATTTTTATATAAAGTATGAATTCCAAATTTTCTCATCCCTCTTCTTTTCTTCTCCCAAAGATGATACTCATTTTTATGTAGGCTATATATGCATAATCATGTAAAGCATATTTCCATGTTATACATGTATGAAAGGGGAGACAAAAAAAGAAAAATAACCTACCTGGATGTAGATTTAGACTTCAACAATTATTTTTATTAAAATATTTTATTTATCCAATTATAAATAAAGATTGATTTTAATATTTGGTTTTGTAATATTTTGTTTCAAATTTTCCTTATTTTTCCATAAGACAAAAATAATCTGTTATGTGTGATACATGTACAAGCATATTAAACATATTTCTACAGTAGCAATGTTGTGATGAATCAGAAAAAAAGAAAAAATATGAGAAAGAAAAAACAAAAAAACAAAATTTAAAAAGTGAAAGACCTAGTAGTGGTATTGCTGGATCAGAGTATGCACAGATTTATTGACCTTTGGGCAAAGTTCCAAATTGCTCTCCAATACAGTTGGATCAGTTACAACTCCACCAAAAGTGTATTAGTATGCCAGTTTTTTTCACACAGACAGATTAGCCGATCTGACTGACACAATAACTAATCAATTGTGATTTATAGCACTTTATATAACTAAACATGATACCTTCATCTGATAACTGCCTGATTATACCCTTTGACCATTTATCAATTAATGAATGACTTCTACTTTTATAAATTTGAATTCTCTATATATTTTAGAAATGAAGAGAAACACTCCATGTAAAAATTGTTGCCCTACTTTCTGCTTTCCTTCTAATATTCATTGAATTGATTTTGTTTTTGCAAAAGAAATAAATATAATGTAATCAAAATTATTCATTTTGCATTTTTATAATGCTCTTTATATCTTATTTGATCATGAATTGTTCTCTCCATAGATACAACAGATAAACTATTTCTTCTTTTTCTAACTGAATTATGCTATCACCCATTATGTCTAAATCATGTACATTTTTCGATCTAATCTTGGTAAAGGATATGAGATTTTAGGGTATACCTAGTTTTTGTCATCCTATTTTCCATTTTTTCCAGCAGTTTTTTTTTCCTAAAGAGTGAGTTCTTAGCACAGAATCTGGAGTGTTTGGATTTATCAAATGGTAGATCACTATAATCATTGCTGTTTCTTTCATACCTTCCTAATATGTTCCACTGCTGCACCACTATATTTGAGACAGTAACAAATAGCTTTGCTGATTGTCACTTTATAATATAATTTTAGATATGGTTCCACTTTCCTTTGGAATCTTTTTCATTAATTCCCTGGACATTATTCTGCTGGATGAAATTTGTTATCATTTTTATTTGTTAGATCAATAGTTTTCTTGAATTTAATTTATTAAATTCTCCTTTTATTTTCAGAATTTCCAATTTGATATTTATTTGTAAATCTTTAATTTGTTGTTTTTTGAGTTTTTTTTAGTTGAATGTCCAATAAACATTTGAAAATATAAAATTTCCCCTTAAAATTGCTTTTGTCCTATCTCATAAATTTTTCTATGATATCACATTTTTTCATTTTCTTGGATGAAATAGTTGATTATTTCTATGATTTGTTTTTTTATTTACTAATTCTTTAAAATTAATTTATTTAGTTTCCAATTAATTTTGGTTAATCTTTCTTTGACCCTTTATTTTTATGCAATTTTTATTTCATCATGGACTGAAAAACTTGCATTTATTATTTATATATCTAGGCATTTTGACTTTAAGGTCTTTTTTAGTATAGTACATGGTCAGTTTTGGTATAGGTATCATGTACTGCAGAGAAAAAGCTGTGTTCTTTTCTATTCCCTTTCAATTTTATCCAGAGGACTATCATATTTAAGTTTTCTAAGATGTTATTCACCTTCTTAACTTCCTTCATGTTCATTATATGGTTTGATTTACCTAATTCTCAGACAGGGAGATTGAGTTCCCCCATTTTTAAAGTATTTCTATCTATGTCTCTTAATTTATTCAGTTTCTCCTGTAAGGATTTGGATATTATACTGCTTAGTGCATATATATTAAATAATGATGTAACTTCAATGCATATGGTACCTTTTTAGAAGATGTGGTTTCCTTCCTTATTCCTTTTAACAAGGTCTATTTTTGCTTTTGTTTTGTCTGAGATCAGCATTGCTAGATCCTGATTATTTTTTAATTCTACTGTAGCATAATATTGCCCTGTGTGTATCTTTCTCTGCTTCAATGTGGTTCTTGTAAGCCACATATTGTAGAATTCTGATCTTTAATACATTCTACTATCTGCTTCCATTTTTATGAGAGAATACATTTCATTCACATTTACAGTTAAGATTTCTAATTCTGTATTTCCCACCATGCTTTCTTTCCCAGTTTATAATTTTCTCTTTTCCTGCATCAATATTTTGCTCCTTTCCCCTTTAACTTTTCTCTTAAAATTTAATTTTAACTTTGCTTTTCATTTTAACTCGCTTTCCCTTTTATCAGTGCCTTCCTCCCCTTTCTTTCCCTTCCCTCCTCCTACTTTCCTGTAGGGTTTAATAGATTATTTAATTCAATTGTGAATGTATGTTATTTATTCTACATATTGAGAGTATGACTTCCTTGTGTTCATACCATTCACCCTCCTTCTTTCCCTCTACTATGATGGGGCTTTGTGTCTCTTCACTTGGTGTTTATTTATCCACTAATGGTTAGCCTTCTCCTTAGATAATCCTTTCTTTTATGTCTTTATTGTTGAACCCATCTGTCAAACTATACTCCTTTTACATGTCCTGGTGGAAATTCCATTCTCAAAGTCTGATTGATTGATTGATAAGCAGCATTGCCTCATAGTCACTAAGTACCCTCCCCTCTTTTGTCTCATTAGAAATACATTTATCAAGAGTTATAAGTCACATCAAATTATATGTGATTTTTACCACCTCCTCTTTTCAGGTACCCTCCATGGATACCAAATCCTCATGAGGTAAAGCATCATGCAAAGCCAAATCTTTTCATGAACCACTTATACCTCATCCCTTTCCTTCCCCTCCTCCTCAGCCCCAAACACATTTTCTTCTATGGTAACCAAAGAATCAAGCAAAGAAAAATCACTTCATGATGTTTCATGTACAGTCCTCTTAAGTACACTCTCTCCCTCCATCTCTATATTACACCAATCATTTCCCTACAACCCTCCTCAATCAAGGTATGGCATGCATATCTCCCTCTGTCCCTTTAGCACTCCACCAAAGTACTATAATCTTTGTTAACTAAAGTATGCATTAAGTCAAGAATACTTCCTAATTAATTTATGTCCAACCTTTCCAAGTATGCTCCTACCCTCTGTCCCTATTGTAGTGCGATCTCTTTAGCTAAAGTGTCCAGTAAAGAAAGGTCATTCCCTGATTTAATTATGTATAGAGTTTTTAAGTACTCTAAGTACTGGGACATCCTGAAGATCTCTCTGGAGAACATTAGCATAGTGGACACTGGATCGGGACCACCCAACCTGGCATGCCCTCATCAGACAAGGGTGCTATGCTCTATGAGTAAGGCAGAATTGAAACACCTCGAAAGCAGCTTTATCTATGTAAGTTTGGAATAAACACCCCAGGTGATCATATATGCTATTTATGACTGACCTGTGGGAGAGTACTCTAGGTTCATATTAGTCTGATCAGAGAGTCAGATACACTGTAATTCATCTCAAACATTATGATGTAATTTTGGTCTTCAACAATAAAGGACAAGAACCAACCATACCCATATTTTCTAAGTACAATACATTTAACCATATTCAATCCTTTAACCTAAAAGAAATGAAATTCTCAAGAATTACAAGTGTTGTCTTCCCTTTTAAGCGTGTATACAGTTTGATATTCTTGACTAGCACTTGTTTTCCCCTTTCTGTTTATCTTTTTTATGTATCTCTTCAGTTATTTATTTAAAGATCAAATTTTCTGTTCAATTCTGTTCTTTTCATCAGAAATTCCAGAAGTCCTTTCTTTCATTGAAAATCAATATTTTGCTCTGACAGAAAATGTGGAATTTTGCAGGGTAGTTAATTCTTGGATGTAATCCAAGTTCCTTTGCGCTCCAAAAAGTATATTCTAGGTCCTCTAATCCTTTAATGTTGAAGTTGATAAGATCTGTGTAATTCTGATTATATCAAATTTTTATTTAAATTGCTTCTTTTCGACTGCTTGCAATATTTTCTCCTTAAGTTGAGAATTCTGGACTCTGGCTATAACAGTCCTTGGAGGTATTAAGCCTGAGGTCTCTTTCTCTAGGTGTTCTGTGATTTCTCTCAAGGACTATTTCGTCTTCTTGATCTAATATATCAGGACAGTTTTCTAAGACAATTTTCCTGAAAAACATTTTCCAGACTCTTTTTTTATCTACGTTTTCAGGTAACCAATGTATAACGTCTCCTGGATCTATTTCCAGATTGTTTTTTTTTTTCTAAAAGATACTTTACATTTTTTTCTGTTTTTTCAACCTTTTGATTTTGTTCATAGAACCATTAGTTTCAATTTAGTCCAATTCTAATTTTTTAGAGGTTTATTTTCTTTTTTTAGTTAGCTTTTTTGTTTCCTGTTCCAGTTAACTAATTTTATTTTTTAATGAGTTGTTTTCCTTTTTCAGTTAGAAAATTTTATTTTTTCCTGAGTCACAGATGATCATTCTTACTTTCAAAGGAGTTGATTGGTCAATTTTTCATAGTTCTTCAGTATGGCTCTCATTTCTTTTTTCCATTTTTCTTCTTCCTCTATCCTCTGATTTTGAAAATCTGTTTTAAGCTATTTCATGAGGTTCTGGATTTGGGTCCGATTCATAAACTACTTTGAGACTTCCAATATAGGTAATTTGTTACTGTTTTATTTTCCTGAGATGGTATTTTTATCATCTCTATCTGAATAGTAGCTTTCTATAATTAGTACTCTTTGGTTTTTGCCCATTTCAAAAGTTGAGCTCTATTCCTGGGTTATAGGGAGTAAAGTCCTGACTTTGTTGGATTGGGGCTTTTATCTGGTTTGGGTTGGGGCCTTTATCTGGTGCCTAGCTTCTATCACCTATTCCCCCTGACCCCCTTCCCTTCTAACATGTTGTCTGTGCAGCTCAAGTGTTGCCTATGCAGAAGTTTGCTTCCTCCTTTATAGATTTTGCCTATTTAGTGGTTTCTTCCCTACCCATTCCTATCTGTTGCCCCAGAATTGGCCAGGGATCAGATTTTGACTAGGACTGAGATCTTTCCCTCTGTCTGGCTGTCTAGCACAGCTAGGACCTGGGTTGTTAAGTGCTCTGTGCTATGGCTAGAAACCTCCCATTGGTTTTCCTGCTTTCCTGCCTACCTGGAATTAAGTTTCCCTTTTCCCGTGAAGAAACAGATTTTCATTGAAGATCCTCCATGATGTATAAAGTTGAGAATGTGTTTTGTTCTCTTTTTTGGTTGTATCTATAATGTTAATGTCTATATAAAGGTTTCATTTAATGTGGAGAGAAAAGCTCCAGGAGCATGCTAACATCTTGGCTCCACCCTGGAAGTACCCCAATTCTAATTATTTTTTATTTTTTTTATTTTTCAAGGATCTAGATTTGTTTTATATTATTATGATAATTTTGTTATAAGAATAAACATAACCCCCTCCAAGAGGATGAGAAACCTCAAGAATAGTGAGAGAGAAAAAAAAATATATTTCAGTCTGTGTTCAGATTCCAATGGCTCTGTCTCTGGGGTGAGTTGCTTTCTTTGTCATAAATTCACCAGAGAAATTGCTTCAATATTTCTCCCACAGTTGCTATTATTAGCTGTATTTCCCTCCACTCTATTCCCCCAACTCTCATTTATTCTATTCTCTCTCTCCTTTCATCCTGGCCCTGTCCAAAAGTGTGCTGTATCTGAGTACCCTTTCCCTCAATCTTCCCTCTCTTCTATCACCTATTTCCCCCTTCCCTCCTCCCATTTCCCTTGATCCCAATCCTTTCTTCTCATTTATTTTTCTAGGGTAAGATAGATTACCTCACCCTATGAAGTATGTATGTTATTTCCTCTCTGAGCCATTTCTGATGAGAATGAAGGCTCACTCATTCCCTCTTGCCTTCCCCCATTTCACTCCTTTGAAAAAGCTTTTTCTTGACTCTAATGTGAAATTACTTACCTTCTTCATCTCCTTTCCCTTCTTCCCAGTACTTTCCTTTATCAGCCATTGACTCCATCTTTTTACTATATTATACCACGATATTCCACTCCTTCCTTTGCCTTGTCAATATCTGTTCCTTCTATCAGCTCTTATAAATGATGAAGCTCATATAACTTATCAATATCTTCTTCCCATGCAGGAATACAAATAGTTTGATATCATTAAGTTCCTTATAGTTAGTCCTTCTCATTCACCCCCTCTATGGTTCACCTTTCTTCTGTACTTGAATATCAAACTTTCTGTTCAGCTCTGTTCAATTGGAAAGTTTGAAAGTCCATCTTTTCCCCTGAAAGCGGATGTTAAGTTTTGCTGGGTGGTTGATTCTCAGTCATAAATAAAGATCTTTTTGTCTTCTCTTCATTTTACTTTATCACATTATCACATTATTTTCCTCAGTATTATTTTGTATTTCTTTTGCAAAGCTGTTGATTTGGTTTTCATGATTTCTCTACATTGCTCTCATTTCTCCTCCCAACTTTTTATCTACCTCCCTTAATTGCTTTTCAGAGTCTTTTTATGAGTTCATCCATAGTCTGAGCCCATTTTCTATTTCTCTTAGAGGTTTTGGATACAGAAGCTTCAATTTTTGTCATCATCTGAGTATATGTTTTGATCTTACATGGAACTAAAATAATACTCTATGGTCAGAGTTTTCTTTTTCCTTGGTTTACTCATTTGCTCAATCCAACACTAATTTACAGCACTTCCAAGGCTTTGGGTTTATTTTTTAGGGAACACCCCATTGAGACCTTTATTCCTCCAAGGACTTATATTCTCTTGCCTGGGCTTTGATATGTATATGACCCCTTTGCCCTGGAGTTGTAAGGAGGAACCCTGCTCAGTTATCTTAGTATAGAAGCCCAAACTGCAACTTGGATCTGACTGTGGACAAACAGCTCAGTCCTGCCCCCAGGGAGAGCAGAGAAATGTTTGCTGTTTTGCCTGACACCCTTAAAGTCTGTGGGCTGTGTTCTGAAGGTGTAGGCTGGTTTCTCCCATCACTGCAGGTTCTGTGGCCAGTGCTCCCTCACTCCAAACTCATTCTGGTATAGCAGAATTCTCTCCCTCTCCCCACCCCTTCAAGCTGTTCCTTGGCTGCTAAGACCAGGCTTTTTCCAGCCCCGGGGCCTGGTGAGACACACATTTCCCTCAGAAATTCTAAGTTATCTTGGACTGGGAAAATGTATCACTCAGTCTTTCTGTGAGTTCTGCCCCTCTAAATTTTGGCTAGAGTAATAATTTGACAACTTTTGGAGTTGGATGGGGTAGGAGTTCCCAGGAAATGATGCCTTCTCCAATTCTAATTTTTAAAGAATTATTTTCTTCAGTTCCTTTTCTATCACTCTTTCCATATGGTCAATTCCACTTTTAAAGGTATTATTTTCATCAGTTTTTTTTTTATTTTACCAATTTTGCTTATAAGTAATTATTTTTTTTTCATTTGGCCAAGTCTATTTTTTAAAGAGTTGTTTTCTTAATTCATTTTTGTGCCTCCTTTTCCAACTTGTTACCATTTTTCATAATACTCCTGCATACCTCTCATTTCCTTCCACAATTTTTCTTCTACCTTTTTTACTTGATTTTTAAAATCATTTTTAGTCTCTTCCAAGAAAGTTTTTTGTGCTTCAGATACTTAATTTTCCTTTTTGAGGTGGATGCATTTTGCCTATCTCCTGTTCTGTGTTAGTGTTTTGAATTTCTTTCTCACCATAATTTATTTCTATGTCCAGGGCTTTTGAGGGTTTTTTATACATTTTTTTTAATTGAGATTTCCTCTTGGGATACAAGGGACACTGTCTCTGTGCAGAGTGCAAGAAAGCTGCTCACTGGCTTTCCATTGGGGCCTCAGTTTCTTGTGGGGTTTTTTTTCCATTGAACTGGCCCCATCTATTTTTGCCCACTGCATGGTGTTCTGGGGCTTGCTATTTGTCTTCCATCCTGGGTCTACTGGCCTCATATCTACCCTTCTGTGTTTCTGGCTTAGTGAGCTTGGACCTAAAGTCCTTGGTTGCTGATCATTACTGTGGTCAAGAGCCCCCCCCCCCCCACTGGCTTCCCTTCACCCTGATGTCACTGGGCTGCATTCTCCCTATACACAAGAGACCTTTCCTGAAGTCCTTTCAAGATATCTCAAGCTGGAAAATTGTTCCATTCCATCTTTCTGTGGACTCTGTCTTTTCAGATTCCATTTAGAGACTTGATTCAATGTTATTTCTGAAGGAAATTGGGAAGAACTCAGATAATTTCCTGACTTCTCTCTGCCATGTTGGATCCACCTTCCCATTAGTTCTTTTTCTGAATGTGGATAGCATTTTCTGTCATGAACCTTTTGAATTTGCATCAGGTCAGCTTTTTATGAAATACATGGCAATGTCACGATTTAAACCTTGATCTTTAAAGTTATGAAATAGTGTGTAGTCTATAACATAGATCTTTAGAACTTTTTGAAACATTCTATTTTTAGCATCAAGAACTGAGAAAACATACAACATACAGAGTCATAATTTCTATTGTTTTCTTCCAGATAACATATATATATATATATATATATATGCATATATATATATATATATAAAATTAGATTAAACGTTGATGTAAGTTGATCTTAAAAATGATTAAATATCAGATGTACTTAGTCTTATTCCAGATTCCTCTGACTGAATAACTTTAAAAGCAGTGGACAAACTCAGTGTTTCAGAATCTCAGCTAGACAATAAATATAATTACTATCCTTTGTAGATAAAGTATTTGGAGATGCAAGGATAAACCTGCTACATAAGAGCAAAGTATCACTTTAATAAGATACAGAAGTAGTGCACCCTGAGGCCCTTTAGAGTATTTCATTTTATGCTAATATGTCTTCAGCTAACTGAAAAGTACATTCAAGCTCTCTGTCTCTCTGATAAATGACATCCTCCTTTTTTCTGTCTTCTATAATTTGTGTTATTGAATATGTAAACCTTTTAGATTTGGGACACAGCAATGGCTTTGCCAAAATCCTTTCAAAGTATCACTCCACAAATTCTATGTTTATAATTTAAGCTTAGCCAGGTCAATGAGCTGTATTTCATCTAAATAGGATATTTTTGAAAAATTAAACCCTATGGTAAAGATGGGCTTTTTTAAAAAAAAAGTTATCATCTGATTTTTGGCTCTTTCAATATACTTTGAAATTATCTTTGTGAATTGGAAAAGAGTACTTGGAAACATTCCTGATGAAAGTACTCTTCTTCTAAGTGCTTCTCCTAATGATGCATTTCACTATCCTTTCATATTTTTGTGGCAATAGGAAAAGTGAAATACTCATAGCTCATACAACTTAAATGTAAAAATTAAGGTAGACTATAAATAAATGAACAAAGTTGACCTCAAAGTCAATTAGAACAGGGTTCAAGTCCCCGACTGCAACAGAATTAGTATGCTATTCCCAAGTCATTTAAAATTTCAGATCACTAGACAAGCTTTAACTGATAAATTGAGAGGAAGGTGCAGGAATTTCCCCATGCCATGCATGAGATTTTTACACCCATGCAATAATTTGTATTACACATTTCTTCTGACAAAATACCTATTTTATCTTCTTTAAAAGAAATAAATGTGTACAATAACAGCAATACATTTCAAGAGTAATATTGAGTGAACAAGACATTTTGACTATTATAAATATTCGAATTAACTATAAAGGACATATGAAAGAAAAAACACTCTCTGCCTCTAGAGAAAGAACTGATTAAAAGAAATATGTAAAGATGACTTCACACACACACACATATACACACACACATAAGCACACACATTTGTGTCTAATAAGAACCATCTCTAGGGAAGGGGAAAAGGGAAGGAAAAAAGAAAATGAAATTTACATAATAACTTTTTATGTACTTAAAAAATAGCATGTTGGACCAAACAGATTTGTAGTTTCATGTGCAATTATCTTTTTTTATTATTCTGTCATAGAAATGCTTGTTTATTTCATAAATTTTTTTTAAAATAGTTTTATTAAAAAAAGGAAATGAAAAAATAGAAGCATAGCTCAGTTTATCAGTCTTGGACTTCTAGAGAATTTCACAATATGGGAAATATTCAAGTATATGATATATTTATCAGTTAAATATAAGATAAGAAGCTGGATTAAATAGTTTCAAAAGTTTCAGCAAGCAATTTGTGTATAAGATTTTCTGGTTTACTAGTGCTCCCTTTACTAAATGTTTTGTTACCTTATGAATCATCTTTCTAGGCTATGAAAAATTTCACTAAATGGCATAGTATAATGGAAAGTGATATGATTAGAAATTAAGGACCTACATTCACATTTGTTTCTTCTCCTTTTTACCCATATGATAGCACCTACTATATGCCAGCTGCTATGCTAATAACTTTACAATTAATATCTCATTTGATCCTGAAAACTACTCTACAAAGTAACTGATGCTTTAAACCAGTTTTTCACTTGAGGAAAGTAGGGAAGGAGTTATTATAATCATGCAACTATGTTCAGATATTTGCTTCTTCTATGGTTTTGTGCAAGTGACTTAAGCGCTCATTGCTTAGCTTCCTTGTGTGTAAAATGGGTCAATATCCTTTACCCTACAAGGTAATTAATGAGGAGCTTTTGAAATAAGATTCTCTCTCTCCGTCTCTCTCTCTCTCTCTCTCTCTCTCTCTCTCTCTCTCTCTCTCTCTCTCTCTCTCTCTGATTCTATAACTGTTATTTTTAACATTGGGCTTTACAATTCAAACTTTCAAAAAATAATTTATAAAATTAGAAGTGATTATAGCAGAGTTCAAATAAAAGAAACAAAGCCCAAGAAATTTTTGTGAAATAATTACAAAATGTAGTGGGCAGAAAAATGTCCTAGCAGTGTCAGATTTTAAATTATATTAGAAAAGAAAATACATCTTTGAGAGGAATGTAAGTTTCTTGAGGGCAGGAATTCTTGTTTTTGCCTCCACATTGTTCAATACCTTTCAAGTACTATGAAAGGTATTTTAAAATATTTGTACTGTTGAATTAGTATTCTAACTGCAGTTGATATGAAAACATTTCCCTACTAAAGACCATAAGATTGTCAATAACTTCTCCCCTAGAATATTTTTTGGCTACAATAAAAATTTATATAAATTAATTTACCTAGTCATTAAAATTACATAATGTGTAAAGGATCATAAATGTGTAGGGATAAAATAATGGGCCAGGAGAGATTGGGTTCAAGTAAGGTGGTAGAGTGAAGTGGTACATGGGAACATAGGTAGACATGGTTAGAAGATTATTGGTAGACATTTAGATTTCATAGGAAATCTTTAGATTTCCTAAGAAAGGAATGATTTTCAAAGGGCATCTAGTCCAACACATGCGAAAACTGAAGTGACTTCTTCAAAATCAGACAAGAAGGGTCAAAAGTGAGATTTCTACCTAGGACCTCAGACTTCAAGAGTCATTTCTTTTTCTATTTCTTAGAAACAAGGGAGTGAAGTAAAAGGAGGACAGCTTGATAAAGAGGTGACAAATCAGTCAAAGTAATGACTAGAAAGGACAACTGTAAAATGTGGTCATTGATCTAAGTTCATAATATGTGATATGAATGAATAAGGATGATTCATTGCTAAGATCAGATATCATAGCATTTCAGGGAAACTAGTTTCCAATAAAATTTGTGTTAGGTCTATGGAAACCAAATAGAAAATATATTTTCTCAATGATGCAGAAAAAATAGTGATAGACACCTGTTGAAGGGTAAAGTAGAGGTCAGAAAAGAAGTCAGGCTTATGCATTAAGTTGAACAAATGTGATTTATGCAGCCAAACTGTATGCCTGCAATTTAGGAACCTATGTATAGCTTCTACCTTGAGATTCCTATAATGAAGTAGTTATAAAAAGTTATGCATGAATTGAGTTTGATTATTTAAACAGATCAACGTGGAAGAAGGATACGCAAGTACAGGCCAACCTTTAAGTTGTAACATCACAATCTATACATCTTTCACTCCAGTAAGTGATGACATTCTCCTAAATCAGAAGGAAGCTGTGGAAGGCTGTCCTGTTTTGTAATGTTTTGGAACACATATCGCAGTTCATTTTGTTCCTGTCTAATGTATTATAATATATAGTGTGCATTATATAAACTCCTCAAGGTCAAGGATTATTTTATCTCAAATATCTAAAACTTTTTGTTGTACATTGTTAGTATTGTTTGTGTCTTTCTTTGAGAAATAACTATTCATGATCCCATTTGGAGTTTTCTTGGAAAAGATATGGGTGTGACTAGCCATTTTCTTCTCCACTTAATTGTCAGATGAGGAAACTGTGGCAAAGAGGGTGAAGCAATTTGCCTAGGGTCACAAAGCTCCAGGTCCCATATTCTATCCACTGAACCAACTAACTACCCTTACCTAACAAATATATGCTTCTCCATATAGTCATTTCATATTGTTGATCTGAGGAGCCATCTCCAATAATCCTGATCTATATTTTGCCACTTGATTCAAAATACTGAAGAATGGAGTGAGGTTGGTGACTTTGCACAGCCCACCTTCACTTAAATCACTTGCAAGTCATGGCAATACCTTCCTGATGTCATTGTCCTCTTTGATAATGAAGGACAAGCAACAATCTATTGTTATGAACTTTTAATTTCAGTGGCACATCTCTGAACTTCCTGACTTCAAAACTCTCTTTATCAATAAAGCAATAGCTCCTTCATTTTAATATTAGACAACTGCCTGAGCAGCTGAAAGGTTCAATAAATTATCACAATTGCACAACCAGTCTATCTCAGAAGTATGACTCTAATCTAACTTTTCCTGCCCCCAAGTTTAGCTCTCCCAATAATTGTTTCACTTTAAAAGATATTCCATTTCAAAAGAATAATTATGTCCCACAATATCCCTACTACTGATGAAATATCATTAAAAAATCTAACATTTATTTCAATGAGACAAAATTTTAAGTTTTTGATTTCTCAATTTAATATCTATTTAATTTCATTACTAATACATGTTATTACAATTTAACTTTTAAAGCACAAAAGACAAACATAGTAATAAATGCAAGAAAACATAATAAAATGCAGATAATGTTATAGTCATGGAATAAGTTAATATCGGGGTGGAAACCAGATAAGTTGAGGGACACTGCTGTAAAATATTTAATGTTTTCATTTCAGGGAGCATAACAAATACAACTATAATTATTATTGTAAAATAGCATAGAACAAGTATTTTAAAAGAAATGAATGCAACACTCACTGTACAACTCTGAGGAAAATTAAATGAGGTCACCATATAGTGTCATCTATAGATTATTGAACTTGAAGTAAAAAAGAAATGACTTCTGAAACTTTCTTAAACACGTATTTGCTAGGTTAAGTGAACACGACACTTAACTTTTCAGCCTCAGTTTACTCCCCAATAAAATAATAATGATATAACCTATCTCAGTGTTATTGTGGAGATCAAATGAGATGGCAAATATAAAATACTTTCCAATCTTATAAGGATAGCACTTATCATTAGCCTTTCTCAAGGTATAATTAATCTAGGAAGAGATGTCATAGATGTCTCTTCAGAAAATGGAATTCTCACAATGGGAAGAATTGGATTTGGATGGAGAGAGAAAATACAGTTGTATTATAGAATTCTAATGGGAATTTCAGTGTCTAATGTCTCTACTTGACTTCAAACTCTTAAAGAGATGCATCATGACTCACCTAATCTTGTAATTTCCCCAAATCCTAGGACAGTAACTATGTACACAAAAGTATGTAAAATAACCTTGCTTAACATATTTTTTAAAGATTCCAAACAGGTTTTATACCACCTACCTCTATCTTTTAGACCACTGAGAATACTAAAGTCATGTAAAATGCCCGCTTCTTTCCTTATCCGTGTCATTTCAGGGCCAGAATGACTGCCAAAATCCACTGAGGAAAATGCATTTTCAGGCAAATGACATGGTGTGCTGGCATCCATTTACCTCATGTAAAACCGGTTGAAAAACATGGGGGGGTCATGAAAGCACGACATTGGATCTTTCATCAGCTTGCTAGAACAGCCTTTTGTTCATTGAGTACTATAGAAATGTATTTTAGCAATACTCCTGTCCATTCAAAGTAAGGTAATTTGAAATACAGGATAATTTAAGAAAAACATTTAACTGACTTCTTAAAAATATGAAAGAACCTTAGTTAAGGACTCCCTGTTAGAGTGGAAATGGAAGAGTGCCTGCCTCCCCCAAAACCCTTATTAGACAGTACTGTATAGAGCAAGCAGTCATGCTCTCTTTTATTATGTAATGAATCTGCTTAAAGAAACAAGCCTTCTGTCAGTTGGCTGACAAGGAATGTATTTTTCTTCCTTTCTTACTCATGATACATTATATGCCATGAGGATGAATTTCCAAAAATGACAGCCTGCATTTCTATTCATTTGGCTGTATGTCAATTTCTGCATTGGATATCATCAATGTACCTTTAAAATTGAAGACCTGATATTTTGAACTATGAAACATTTTACATGGTAAGCAAAAATGCTTTGAATGTTTGAAAGGAAGGAATGTTAATATGCCCTATGAGAAACAAAACTTCAATAAAAATGAAAACTAAACAGTCACACACAAAAATAGAGGTTTTATAATGTTCTATATTCAAATATAAATGGCAATAACCATCCAGAGCCCCAGACACCATGGTACCTCATAGCTCATTAAGGCATCTCCTCTCCCTCTTTCTGCAAACATGACATTTAGGGAGCCCATTATATAGCCTACATAGATAATTGCTACAAGGTTCTAAGCTGCCTTGATCTTATTCTGGCTTAGAGCCTATCATGGTGCTGTCAGCACACTGTGTGCTCTCTGGCTCTTCTTAGTTAACTACATTTGACAGCATCTCAGAAATTGTATGTTTTTAAGTTTGAAAAGTTTAAACAGCTTGACGTGTTAAAGGTTATCACTTTCTTCTTTCTAAATAATTACCATCAGTGTTGATAAATACATTTCTTTCCAAACCTATCTATTGACTGTTGGGAATGGAGTTAGGAGTTCATCTTTTTTAGACATTTATTTCAATGTCTCTGTCATTTAGAGATATAATGGGCAATGTTAGAAGCAGTGGTGCAGTTGTAATTATAAATATGAACTTTTTTGCACACAATTATCCTTCAACACATAGTCTACTAAACATGTGAAAATGAAAAAAATCTGATAAAAGAAAAGCATAAAGGTCTAAAATTACAGCTAAGCTTATGCTTCAGATTGTGAATCTCCATTTTATTTTTTTTAAAGAAGAGAAGAAGGTTAATGATCAAGGTTAAGGTTGTTCTGAAAGAGGAAGCAAATCACATTAGAACACCTTTCCTTGTGCTTGGAAAACAAAGAACAATTCTCTTATAATTTTTTCTATGTTTCAGAAAAATGGAAATAAATGTAAGAGACTTGGAAGAAGGATTTTTTGGTTAAAAATAATCAGTTTCAAGAGAAATCATAAAATTTTACATTAGCATTTCTTAACTTGTGGAATATAATAAAAGTTAAATAATTGATGCAGAATCACATAATTAAAGCAGTGATCCAAAGAGAGCTACATAAATGATGCCAAGTATTATCCACACTATAAAAATTCATCTTAATTGTGATAGTTACATAAAGTACATCCAAACTATCCATTGGAATATTTTGCTTCTGTATATACTATAGAGTGATAGCTCTACTGAGAAGGATTTAGGTTACAATCTAAAGTATTTCACTAATTTGGATTTCACAATAACGCTGTGAAGTAATTATTATAGGGAATATTATACCCATTTTATAGGTGAGCAAACGCAAGATGTAGAAAGGTGAAGAAACCTGGACATTGTTACACTGCTATTAAATATAAGAGGTGCCCTTCAAACCCAGATCTTTCCTGACTTCAAATATAATAAGCTTTCCATTATACTAGGTGCTCCATATATACATACACATATATCATAAAACCATTAATAAATATATAGATATTCAAAGCTATTTGCTCTAATTATCAATCTAATATAAAATCATTTTCAAACATCTAGTAGAGAAGTTCTTTTAACCTCTGTTTGAAGAACTTTGGTAATGGGGATCTCACTCCATCAAAGAATATTATCTGACAATTCTGTTAGTAAATTCCTTATATTGACAAGGTTTTCTGTGACCCATTGCTTGATTTTCTAATCTCCAGGGCTCCAAAGAAAAACCTAATTCCTCTCTCATACACACCTCAATCACCACTAACATATATCTAGCCTTAAGCATTAATGAAGTAAAGGTGATAATAAATTGTGAACTACTACTATGAAAATTTTTTTAGGAAAATACACACGTACAAACATACATTCCATGTGGCTTAAATGATTAGAAATCAAATTGCTCTATGCATATATCCTTTTATG
Organism: Macrotis lagotis; assembly: GCF_037893015.1. Classification (NCBI taxonomy): domain Eukaryota; kingdom Metazoa; phylum Chordata; class Mammalia; order Peramelemorphia; family Peramelidae; genus Macrotis; species Macrotis lagotis. The sequence goes on from NC_133666.1 coordinate 391,041,586, forward strand.
TTTATTTTAAAATTCCTTGATAAAAATATACTCTATCTCAAGAGATAATAAATGCTTTGTCCTTTATTCATTTGTGTGTATGGGATCTTCTATGTGAATTCATTGATGTGGTATCTTACTACTGAGGCAGATGATAATGCCTCTTTTGCTTATAAGACTGCATCATGAATTTGTTGGGAAAAAAAATCGACATTGACGGTCAAGGTTATATGTGTGTGTATGTGTGTGTGTGTGTTTGTGTGTGCTTATATTTAGACACATACACACAAACAGAAATTAATGTATGCATGTTAAAAAGTAGAGTGAGGAAGTTTCCATACTATAAAAAACCCTAGTGACCACTGCTCTGACTTATCTAGGTCGTCATACCTGCCCTTGAACTCTCCTGACTTTGATTCTAGATTTTATTCTAGATTAGTTATTTTAGTCCATTAAAGACTATATTTTTAATAATATATTCTGGAACTCCAGATATTGTTAAAAAACTATGAATGTATATACTCACTAATGAATAGATATATACATATATATATATATACATATGTACTTATACATATATTTATAGACTTATTATATTCATTTATTCATACATAATTATATACATATTTGTATATTCTGATACTTAATTTCACAGCAAACCAACAGTTATTTAGAAAATCATGTTAACATACTGAGCTTTGGAGATTTTAATAGCTAACTTGGATGTCTTTCCCTAGAGGTGGTCATATGTCTTTGATATTTCCAAATATAACCTTTTAGTTAATAAGGCTAAAAGACAGGTTAAAAAAAGAAAGTATGAGAACATTATCTGATTCTCCAGAATGGTATAATTGATAACACAATGAAATATTAGGGAGGAAGAGCTTTCCAACTATTTTGTCAGTGTAATTTAATATTACATCTCTGTATTTCAACATCTCCATATTAGAAATATGATAATAATACCTAAAGAATTTACTTCATAATGTTGTTTGAGACTCAAGAGAGATAGTATATAAATAAAGAGCCAGGCAAAATGAAAAATGTTGTTTATTATTAACTTATCCATAATAAAAAAGATCTAAAGAGTATACAATATCCCTTTCTGCTGAAGCTCAAATATTAGAAAATTAGCTTGTTTTTTCATATGAAAGATAGAAAAGTTGCTGAAGGATGTTAGATAATACTTTGAATTCATATAAAAATAATAAGATAAGGACCTAAATATGCATTAATGAAGTTAAGCATGACATTTTCATTTTGTAGTTAATAGCCTCAGTCCTTCAGGAGAGAATGCAATAATTATGGGCATATCAGAAAGTACCCGGCAATATTATCTTGAGTCCTTATAGCAAAAGAACAAAGGACAAACAATAGCAAATTTTTATAGTAGTTCTAAAGAAATTACTCCCTTTGAAATCTCTGAGAGATCAAGATGAGGATATGTTTTCTAGGCCCCATGAACAAACTGATAACTTAGTACTTATCATGAATGAAACTATAGATAACATCCCTCTTTGGAGAATAACATTTTTATAGCATAGCATTATCCCTGTTGGGTCTCAATTGTGTTGTAGTGAATTGAGGTCTCACCTATAACAAAAAACATTTGTGATGGAGCAAACAGGTAGGATCATTAGGAGGGATTTTAAAGACCAACTAATGGAAAACCATCATTTTACAGATGAAGAAACTGAGTCAGATAAATAGATTTCATTTATCATAGGTCACACAGTGAGTTAGTGGTAAGGAGAGGAGTTGAACTTAGATATTTTGATTGCTAAAACTGTATCTTAGCCACTTTACTGCACTGATACCTAGATAGCACACTATTAGACAAATGTGCTTTTCACCTTCTCATTCTATACTTACACCAACCTGGCTACCACCATGCTACCATTCTCACTTAGGATTTGATGACTTTTCCACTATTCTTTAATAGTCATTGTGCAGACTAAAACATGGGACAATTAATTTAAGGATTAGGGGACAAATAGTTCCATATTTTTTTTTAAATTTGGATTCATTGAAGAGCAGTCATATCATAGGTACATTATCTCAGCATCTAAAATAAATTTTAAAAATAGCAATATTTTAGGTGAAAGATTTAGACAAGAAAAGTTTTCATTCTATGTTTTGTCAGAACTAAATAAAATTGAAAGGATGGTGATTGATGTGCAAGAGGATTCTAAGATTTAATGTTGGGTACAGATTGATTGGTACTCTAAACTAGAATAAAGAAAAGTCCTATTGGAGAAGAAAAAATTCGAATCCAATAAAATAAATGGGCAATGCAAAGGAGAATAGAATCCTTAAAAAAAATAATGGTAGACAGTGTATGCTTGAAATGTTCCTAGCAAAAAGTCCAAGAGAGGAATGGGTCCTAAGTTAGATTTTCATGATTACTTAATCAGTTCACAGAGGATGAGTTAGGAACCTTAATGAAGTGAGTCATGGGTACACTTTTTTTTTTAGTTTTCTGATCAGGAGCAAGAATAAAATATTGACTTATAAGATTCATATCTAAGTTGATTTATTAGGGTTATTAATCATGCATATTTAACTGTAATGAGACAATGCAATGTTTTTTTGTTGCTTTTTCCTATAAAGTACTTGCTATATAATTTGGTCAACTGCCAAATCTAAACTTAAAAAGGATTCAGACTTTCAAAAAATTATGCACATAGAAAATTATAATGCTAAAAATATGCTGTAAGTATGCTAAGTTGACTATCTTCTTTACTTGTCTTTATGACCTGTAGAATAAAATATATGTATAATTAACTTCAGTTTAATTATGTTAAAGGTGACCTGCAAAAATATAATAAATTCCAATTGCCCGAACAATATGCTTCAGCAGTTAAAGGTCCCTTCTAGCTAAGTCAAGAGAAGTCAGCAAATATATGGATAACTTTTAGAATGGGTTTTTAAATTTTCAAAATTAGGTAAACCATCTCTACTATCCTTAAGTTCTGGCAATGGTATAGTGTGAGATAATATCTTCTAATGAAAGTCATGAGTTCTAGTCCCAGCTCTGCCAATAAATATGGCTTAGGACTATATAAACTTTCTGAGCCACAGTTGCCTGGTACATACACTTAGGGATTTATATTATTTAAAAAAACTAATTATATAAATTATTTTAAATTTAATTTTAAGTATATTTATGTCTGAATATATAATTCTATCTTCTGTTCTTAAATCCCTCTGCCCCTTTCAAACATCCATCTGTTATAATAAGAAAGGAAAATAGTTTAAGCTTAGATTATTTCTGATTTTGTCTTAGATCTTAATGTTCTATATTGTTTAGTCTCCTTGTTATAAAAGCACTGAGAAGAAAATTATGGAATTGTCATTGTGACCTGTTATTTTGGTGCTTTGTGATTTGGACAAGTCTCAGTTTCTATAGCTGGAAATTGAGGGGAAAATATCATCTACCTCCTAGTATTTTTGTAAAGATCAAAGAAGATATCATCTGTAAAATACATATATGAAAGTGACAGGCAAATAATATGAAATTTATGTTGGTTGATAATTTTCTTGTGCTTCATGGGTTTATCCCTTGTCTTTCTTTTTTAAGAAAGATTTTATTTATTTTTAATTTTACAATTTTTCCCAAGAATCTTGCTTCCATCTCCCCACCCCCCACAGAAGGCAGTCTATTAGTCTTTACATTGTTTACATGGTATGCATTGATCTAAGTTGAATGTGATGAGAGAGAAATCATATACTTAAAGAAGAAAAATAAAGTATAAGAGATAGAAAAATTATATAATAAAATGCTTTTTTTTTAAAAATTGAAGGTAATAGTCTTTGTTCTTTGTTCAAACTCCATAATTCTTTCTCTGTGTACAGATGGTATTCTCCATCACAGATAGACCAAAATTGTTCCTGATTGTTGCACTGATGGAATGAGCAAGTCCATCAAAGTTGATCATCACTCCCCTGTTGCTTTTAGGGTGTACAATGTTTTTCTGGTCCTGGTCATCTCATTCAGCATCAGTCCATGCAAATCCTTCCAGGCTTCCCTGAATTCCCATGCCTCCTGGTTTATAGTGTTCCATGACATACATACACTGCAGTTTTTTAAACCATAGACCAATTGAAGGACATTAACTTAATTTCCAATTCTTTGTCACCACAAACAGGGCTGCTATGAATATTTTTGTACAAATGATATTTTTGCCCTTTTTCATAATCTCTTCAGGGTATAAATACAGTAGTGGTATTGCTGGATCAATTCATTTTTTTAAGGTCAAGTTTTATAGAAACATGTTTCATGAATATTTTTACAGCTCAAAATATTTAATACTCTGATTTTTACATAATAGGCATTCAATAAATATTTGTAAAATGAATGAATGAGCACAAGACAATGGTACAGAGTAAGAAGAGATGAGAAAGACATTTTGAAGTGGGAGGATGTAATATGTAACATGGAAATAAACTGAACCATACATCCTTCTGAGACTGATGCAGGGAAAAGATATAGAGAATTATGAATGAAGCAGAAACAAAATGTAATCTTAAATGCTATTAAATCTTGTTAAATTGGGTGGTTTCCCCACTCTTGAAATTTAAATCGACTACCTTTGTTTCTTTTTTTTAGGGTTTTTTTTTTTGCAAGGCAAACCGGGTTAAGTGGCTTGCCCAAGGCCACACATCTAGGTAATTATTAAGTGTCTGAGACCATATTTGAACCCAGGTACTCCTGACTCCAGGGCTGGTGCTTTGTCCACTACTCCAACTAACTGCCCTGTTTCATTCTTTTCAATGCAAAATTTTTATCCTGATCTCCTCAGGTTTCAACCCTCTACCTAATTCCTGGTGGATGGGGGGAGGGAATTCACCTTTTGCCCTCTAGATAAGGGGCAAGACCATAAAAATCCGGGTTGGACCTCTGCTTGGGGCCAGTTATTTCTGACTCTCTGGTCCAGTCAACTCTGTTTGACTGTAATTTTATCTCTGTCTCTCTCTTCACCTTTCACTTTCTTTTGAATTGTAACTTCTTTTAATATAGCTGTATTTTTTCTGCACCTGAATTCCCAGGTCTGAATCGTGATTCCTCACAGGTGGATAATTGAACTCAACCCCAGTGGATACAAGTTATTGAGATTTTGTGGCATTTAAAGTCTAGTAATGCCCCAGACTGCAAAATATCTCTGATGTGATTAAATTAAGAATGCATAACTCTGCACAGTTTAAGAGAAGTTTTAGAATGAAAATGAAAATCACTCAAGAAAAGTACCATCTAAAAAGGTCAGTGAGAAGTTTTTGTTTTGGGTTTTTTTTTAAGCGAGTTATTTGTAGAGACACTACATTACAACAGTTGTAGTTCTAAAAGGCAGTTTCACATCATGATAATACCTAACTAAATGTATAAATGCATTTATTTAGCACTTATTATATGCCAAATATTATGTTAAGTGTGTTAGACAGAAATAGAAATGACAGATGACGTCCATGCTCTAGAAGCTTTCACTCAAATAGAATCCACAAATATAAGGTAGTCTTGGTAAAAGGGTGTTTTCATTTGTTCGGTTATAGGGATGGTAAATGACACTTAGGAAAGTCAATGGATTTTCCCTTTTTTATAAACAATGATATGATTATAATTCCCAGAAAATGTGCATGTTTAGAAAGAGAACAGGTTATAGAGTATTTATGGTATATTATGGTGACATGAATGGTAACAGGTCATATGATAAGAACAAGGCCATGACTGATGACTGGAAGCATGGTCTGATTTAGTTTTTTGCTGACTAGCTACAACAGCCTATTTGAGTTCCCAGTCAATGATCTACCAATCAGTATAGATAAGATTCAAGGAAAAAAAAAACCCAAACTTATTGGCTTAATTTCCACAAGATATGATATCTGGAGTCCCAGTTGTTAAGAAACTATAGTAGAAAGGGTGTTTGACAAGCAAATAGTTTCTATTGACTTCTTGAAAGGGATTGATTCAACTATAACATTATGAGAATGGAAAGTGTGAGCATGAATACATGTTTTGTTGAAATGAGTCCTATTCTTCATGAACCCATTTTAGGATTTTCTTGACAAAGGTCCTAGAATGAGTTACTAATTACTTCTACAATTCATTTTATACATGAGGAAACTGAGACAAAGGAAATTACATGATTTTTTACCACCATCACACAACTACATAGTGTCTGAGGCTGGATTTGAAGTCAGGAAGATGTTTACTCACATGTAAAATGAGCTATAGCAAACAACAAACCTCTACAGAATTTTTGTCAAGGAAGCCCCCAAAACATATATCAATGCTCACAGTGCTAAAGATGAAATAATATCACATAGTTATTAAAAGTTCCAGGCCAAATTTGACCTCAGGTCTTCATGACTATAGACCTGATGCTCTATTCATTGTGCCACTTAGTTGCCCATAGATACACAGGATTAGAATTCTAAATAGAATGGACCTTGAGGCATTGTAATTCAACCTCCTCCTTTTAAAATGAAGAAACTGTGCTCCAAGCAGTCTTGGTGGCTTCCTGAGGGTAAAAAGTTCTCTCTAGCAATGCTAATACAAAGTGTTTAAGTCCCACATCATTTAATGATTATGCAAAACTTTCATAAAATCAATGTAAGGCAAGGTAGAAGGATGACTTTTATTATTTCATAACAGGAGAGTAGGGCAACCCTATGACCTTTGGAAGGTAGAGCACCCAATTCATATGAATATAGAGTTGATTATGATACTATGAAATAAACTATTCCATATTATTAATTTCAGTTTCACATTTAAGAACCAGAGAAATTCTATGTTTTAATGCTGCCTGGGTAGGTAATTCTGTAAGTATCTTTGCTAATCCATTCCAGGCTATAATTGGTCTTTATTATTGGGAGATTCCTCTTTGGAGGGGGTTGCATTTTTCCACTCAAGGGGAAAAGTATATTTGGCATAAAGAAGGATTGCTAGTCATACTCAATAGGAGAGAGGAAAACTAGAATACATTTTTTTTTTGCTTAGAAATTAGAATAGTCAACAAAACACAAAGAAAATAGAATCTGAGAAACACTGCATTTACTTTTTTGTGTTTATTCATTTATTTTCATCCCTATACACATGTATATTTTTAAGTTGCAAAATTTCCGTCCAATCTCTATTCCCAACCCCTCCCCTCAGCCAAACAGACAAGTTAGCACTATACATACATATTTTGATGAATATGTTTACAAATTAATAATTTTCATTATGAGGAATTAAGATTAAGGGAATGAGATATATGAGATAATTTTTAAAAAATATCAGATTTGGAAAGGTTTTTATGCATGTGCTTGTGTGTGTGTGTGTGTGTGTGTGTGTGTGTGTGTGTGTGTGTGTGTGTGTGTTTTGTTTTCCTTCCTCTGGATGAGAATAATATAGTCCATAGTCAGTCTAATATAGTTGTCCAAGCTCTCTGGACTGCTGAAAGGAGCTGCTTCCATTTAGAATGCTCATTTTACATTCACTTTTCTTTCTATTTTTATTTTTTGCAAGACAATAAGGTTAATTTACTTGACAAGGTCACAGAGTTAGGTAATTATTAAGTGTATGAGGTCGGATTGGAACTCAGATCCTCCTGACTCCTAGGTCGGTGTTGTATTCACTCCACCACCCAGCAGCCCCTCTTATGTTCAATTTTTTTTTAAAAAAGGCTCTTATGTAGTTCTTTCTCTCAATCCTAATTCCTCATACCAAAAATGGTTAACCTATAAACATGTTTAACATAAAAACATGCTTAAAACAAATCTGACTTTTTGCTACTGAGGGGAGGGGGATAGGAATGGAGGGTAAAAGAAAATTTTGTAACTTAGAAATGTGCATAGGCATATGGACAAATGTTAAAAAAAACTTTTATAACATGTATGTGAAAAAGTAAAACATCAATATAAAAAGGAATTAGAATAGTCACTGAAGTAAATATATTAAACTATCAAGTAAGATCTTGTGGCACTTCCTAAAACCCTTTTATTTATGAAAATCCCAGTAGTACTTCTGGTTAAATTGCTGCCTTTAAGATCACAAGACTGAATTTTGATAGCATAGCATTAGAAGATTGGTACGTTACCCAATTGTTATAGATTATTGTCTCACCAACTGAGGATTTATATAAATGCACTGTTGGGAGTTTGTAGTTTAAGGAATCTCTATCAGTACCCCCATGTAACACAAATGACTATCTTAATGTCTAAATTTTCCCCAGTTGAGATAGAAAGGATTTGCGTGTTTTTCTTTGTATTTCTATTGAATAAATGCCTATCATTTTGGAAATTAAATATTTTCTTTCTTACATAAAGTTTTAAAGTTAAATTTATCCATGTTTCTTTTGTCCAATTTGCATATAGTTCTCCATGGTGTAAGATATATGTGATGAAGTTTAAAATTATAAGACAGTTTCCAATGTCAACAATTGAATTATTTTTAACTATTAGTAATTTTCTCTCATGTAATAAATGAGGTAGAAAAGACATGCAGTTATATATATTCTACATATATGGATTTTTGGATTATACCCCCCCCACACACACACATATATATATATATATATATATATATATATATATATATATATATATATATATATACACACAGATAAATATGAACATATGTCTATGTGGTATATAGTATAGAAGTGTGTATATATATAACATGCATTGTGTATACATACAAAAACATACACTTGTAACTTAGGGATCTAGAAACAAAAATCTTCTTAGAATCCATTTCATCTAAAAGTACTCCCTCCCATTTTCCTGACTCCAGAGGCATTGCCATGTAACTTAGATACTATGTCCCTATCATTATATATATAACTGAATTTCCCATATTTCCACTTACTTATTAAGAATAGTTATTTAAATTTGGAAATTAGCAGATTACTAGCATGAGTGATTGCTTCCATTCCCTCCTGCCTCTGCCTAGGTAGAGGGAGGTACACATATTTGGGTAACTTCCCCATGTGAAATGTTAGTTATAGTTGGGTTTTCTACAATCTTTTGTCTATTATATCCCTGTGCATGTGTGTATATATAATATTATATTATATTTCAACAGTGGAAAATTAATTAATACATACAATATATGTATGTATAATCTATTTTCTAGCTTTAGCTTCTAAATGAGAGCTGGGGGCTAATCTATTCTCCACTCTCTTCTCCCATTTCACATTGAGAGGTTAGGCCTGCTTATCCCTGTTCCAGAACTCCTGAGTCCTTGAATCCTTACACTAACCAACACCTGTCACATTTATCTAAACACTCTAGCCTTTACAATCCCTCCAAATCCAGAGAGTTTTTTGAAGTTCTGAGGGCCAGATCATCAGAACCTTCTCTGACATCTCAAAGCAGAATAATAGAGATCTCAGAATTCTTACGTCTGGGTTTTTAGGTCTGAGTTCAATAACTCTATAGTGATAAATCTTTACTACAAATCCCTGTGCTTTCTAATCATGCCAGGTCTTTCTCAAGGTAGAAACTATATATCAATTAAGCAATGACATCAAAGGTTAATATAGCTTTTAATATTTTGTGTTTGAAAATATCAGATTTTAAAACTTAACAATTAGTAAATAAAGGGATTCTTGGGGTAGCTATGGCCCCAGTGGATAGAACTCTGGCCCTGAAGTTAGGAAGACTTGAGTTCAATTGTGACTCAAACACTTAATAATTACCTACCTGTGTTAAATGGCAAGCCACTTAACCCCATTGCCTTGAAAAAACCTAATATAGATAGATAGATAGATAGATAGATAGATAGATAGATAGATAGATAGATAGATGGATATGGAGATAGAGATAGAGATAATATATATGTATATATTCTCAAAAGCTGAGACTATCATTCACAATTCTTAGCTTTTGAATCAGATGCAGAGATGGACTACAATGAAGGCATTTGATTTCCAATTAGTCTTTAATCTTTTTTTTCTTAATTCAGCTTATATAGGCAGGGGAAACAAAAGGGATGAATCCTTAAAATGCTTTCACTTAAGGGTTTCAGACTGAGAGATAATTTAAGGAAATTATCAAAAGCCAGATTCCTATGTCTTTTCTAAGTGTTTGGTGGAGGTTCAAGGGTGGTAGAGGTTGGTTGGAGAATAATTGATCAATTAATGACTGAAATCAGTATTTTAACACTTCTGAAGTTTTGCATATTTCACTTTTCCTCTTCCTCTATAATAAGAGGTTTGTTTCCATCATGTTATCTTCTATCTGGGAGACATGCAGACTTCCAAAGATAATACATGTGGCCTGCAAATCAAACTACAAATCCTTCATCCTTAAACTGCAAAATAAATCCTATTTAAGATATTATTAAATGTAATTCACTTGATTGAAATAAGAATGATTTTCTATATTTAAGCTATTAATTTGTTGCAACCTATGAGAAAGAATCATTACTTATAAGTTTGCTTATTGCATTTGTCTTCTATCCTCTTGGAGAAAAAATAAATATATGTAGCAATCATTATTTCATGCAATTGTTTATTGTCTCAGTTTCATGATGTCCAAGGAAATTAAATGCCATGAAGATTATTCACCCACTAGAATAGGATTCAAATTTAACAGTCCAAGGAAATATTCTCTGTGTGTATATGTATGTGTTTGTGTGTGTGTATGTGTGTGTGTGAAGCCAATCAATAGGAAATCATTAAGGACCAGAATGAAGGAAATGAAGTCAAAAGTGTTTGGTTTATTTAGCACCTAATATATACCAGGCTCTGTGATAAACAATGAGGATACAGAGAAAGACAGAAAAATCTCAGCTCACAGTCTAATTTGGAAGACAGCATGAAAATAATTATGCATAACCAAGAAACAATCTGGTCTATAAGGAGTTTATGATATAGTGACAAAGAAAACAGTTCATATATCAAGAATGAATTGTAGAAACATGCAGAAAAAAAAGTTAATGAAATTATGTGAGTACAGAATAATTTTACATACTTCAAACTTGAGTCCCAATACATTTCTTCTCATTTATTGATGAATGGCAATGTTGGTCACCACAGAAAAAGCAATCCCAAAGTTGTGAGCATAGTTTTTAATAACATTTCTCTAGGCTATTAATGAATATTCATGTATTATGTCATTGGACCTCAATGAAAATTGGCTGTCTTGCTTAGGAATGTTCCAAGATTTTGAGAGTTAAAGTTTTATCTTGAGACCAATGCCTAAAGTTTCTCTTTACTTTTGTTTTTAATACATTGAAACCAGCAGCAATTTCCTAGTTGTTTTTGTTAACATCTTACAGGAGGGGTTAAATTCTCATTGACCTGACTTGACTCCTGAAAATAACAAACACTATTTGATCTCAAGCTATATGAAGTTTATTTATGTTCAGGGAATGAACCCAAACTGATGGACCAGTCCTGTAAGTTAGTACGCTTGTGATATTTCTTTCTGGACAAAGCCCTCACTGGTCAGTCCTTATTACATATCTTATTGACAGATTCCTCAATCTCTCTTCTAAGGACCTCTTCTGAAATAATTGCTCAGAGCTCATGTAAGAGGAAGTCTCTAGAATAACTTTCAAAACCTTTTTCCCATTGCCAGGAAATGTCTGATTGTCCCTTCATTGTCTGAATCAAATGGGGCACCTTTCTAAGAATATGAGAATATTTTAAAGACAATTTTTCCTTAAATTTGGAAGTGACCTTAAATATTATCAAAACTTCTCATTCTATAGATAATTGAACTAAGCTGGAGACATTTAAATATTTCTCTAAATACAAAAGTAAAACACTTGGAATTGACAGAGTAATGATTGTCTAGTTTCTCTTTCTCGGTGTCCTTTTTTCTTTCATCATCTAGATTTTACCTACTCAATGTGGGTGTAACTTAAGATTCGATTTTGCTTCACCCTTGGATTTTCTCTTTCTGTACTTTCTCTGCTGCTCCCTATCTCTCTTGCTCAGCAGATCATTCGAAGAGCTATCCCAATACTTTTTCATGAGTTCTATCAGGGAAATCTCTTTGATAGTATTGTGGAGGATGTACTGGAGTAGGAAAAGACTTGAGGCAAAGTGACAAATCAAAAGAATATAGGAATGATCTGAGTATAACTTGAGAATCAGCACTAAGTTGGTAATCATGTTTATCATGCCAAATTTCTCCTTCTTTGGAGCTGCCCTATTACTTTTGAGTAATAACTAATAAATTCTCTCAGTCATACAGGTATAAAACCTCAATATCATCCTTAATTTCTCACTCTTATTTCAACTCCTAAGTATGATCAACAGTCAGATCTTGTAAAAAAAATAACTCCCATATATGTCCCTCTTCTCTTCACTCATATAACTATTACTCATTTCAAGCTAAAAGGGACTTAGAGAGAAGACAGTCCATCCCTCTTATTTTATAATAGTTAACACAATGGAGAAACCAAAGCATAATTAATTTCTTTTGTGAATGAGTTCATCTTTGTAACAAATGAAAGATATTTTATGGAGCTCCATAAATTAAAAATAGCAAGACTCACAAGAAAATAGCTCTATTGATGCCAATTACTTTTATGGGCTCCTCCACATTCATTCAACACTCAGTATTAGTGATCTTGCCTGGTGATTTGAATTAAGTATTGCTTATAGGTAATACAAATAAAATTGGTTATTATAGTTGAAGCATATGTAAGGCTCTCAATAGAACAGTAAGTTGAATAACACAATCCCCAAATAAGTAATAGTATGTTCTAAAAGTTCATTCATTAATCTCTTTGGAACCCGAAGCATATTTTTGCCTATTACATGTAGTGATTAAGTTCTATAGAATGACTTTTACTGTATTTCATTCATGTAGGATAAGATATAAATAGTTTTGTGAAAAAACATTCAAATTTCTTTCTCTGGGGTTTTATAAACCATTTAATTTGAAATGATGATACTTCAAGGCAACATTGATGTATGCTTTTGATAGTTTGTCCACTATCAAATGAAATAATGAACTCTATCATTATTTATTATTTTTTTGTTGTTTTTGGCTTGGCAATGGGATTAAGAGACTTGCCTAAGGTCACACAGCTAGGTAATTATTAAGTATTTGAGGATGAATTTGAAGTTAGCTCCTCCTGACTTCAAGGTTGGTCTTTTATTCACTGTGCCACCTAGAAGTCCTCCTCAATCTTTATTACATGAGATTCAATAGTTGCCTGTGACCAAAATAATACTCACCCTACACCTTAAGAAATTCTATGAATCTACTTAGGTTAGTTCAGGTTGCAGATGCATGGTCAGTTGCTGAGTCCATACTCTATAACTTTCCTGCTTGTAAGTTTGTGTGTTTGAACTTAATCTTCAGAAGCCTAGGCTAGCCCTACACTATTATGAAATATCAGAGAAATACTTTGGTGGAAGTACATTGGAACTATATTCTATTAAGTGATCTCCCAAAAGATACATTGATCTTCATAAACTTTCTCTTATAGGGATGTGTTACCTTCTGAAACACATATATAACTTATGTACAATTATGTGCATATTGTTTTTTCCATTAAACTTTAACCTCCTTCAGTGCAGAGATTATTTTGTCTTTCTTTTATCACCAATATTGACCACAGATCCTGCCATAAGATTATCTAAGCCTTAATTATTCCTATATTACAATGTTGGCATGTATATAGTGATTTAAATACTATAACTTTAAATAAAACAACTTATTATTGATGCCAATAACAACTCTGTGAAGTAGTTGCTATTATTTTCCTCATTTTACAGTTAAAGGAAATGAGGCAGACAGGTGAAATTTCTTGTTCATAATCAGAATGCTAGAGAGGCAAGATTTGATCTTAGGTCTTTTTGGCTTTATATCTAATGTTCTATTCTCTTCAACATAGCTGTATATATACTTGATTTGATAATTGTTAACTCGATTGATTGTTCATGAATGTTTTTCCCTTTTATCTATTTGGCATTAAATTGTTGATATATTTAACAATTTGTTTCATAGGTAATTTGATTCATAGGATATTGACATTGAAAACACATTGTTGTCAGGGTTGTATGGTTTTATGACTTTGTATTACCAGAGTGCCAAAAATCTCTGGCATGACCAAGAAAACAGGAACAAAAAGTGTCATCAAGTATTCTTCAGACCTTGACCATCTGTCATAATGCTAATAACATTTCAATATACTATTCCTTCAATGTCTGACAGTTTGAAGTGTCATCCAATCAGTCGATAAGAAAACAATCATTATATGCTTAATACATATGAAGAACTATACAAACTATATTGATGATAAGAAGAGAGAAAAGAATTCCTGCTCATAAAGACTTTGGATATCATTTGGATTATCATAAGCATAAATTGCAAATTCCCAAAATTTGCCAATGAAAATGCCCAGAGTTCAGAAAAGAAGTAGAAGTATCTTGTTTAGGGAACAGCAGGGAAGCCAATGTCACTGTATATTAGCAGTGTGTGTGTGTGTGTGTGTGTGTGTGTGTGTGTGTGTGTGTGTGTGTGTGTGTGTGTGTAGGGATAGAGGTGAATAAGTTGTAAAAATACTGGAAAGATAGGAGGGAGAGTCAGTAAAGAGAAATCTTTCGAGAAACAACAACAACAACAATAGGTAGGAGCAAAAAACTAGACACAGGAAAAGTCACTTGGATAATTAAATTTACCAGAGTTGCCTTGCTACTCCAAAGTCTTTTCTAATTCATTTGTCTTTCTCCTGACAACACAGGAAGCTATTTTGTATGTAGTAAAGTTTATATATTTGTGTAGAATTATGTGCAATCGTAATTGCTAAAGTTTGTATGTGTACTCAAAAAAAAATTGCATATTTGTTTTTTGTCGTGTAAAAGGAATCTAAAATTTTCTGGGTAAAGAATATGACAAGAAAATGAGAACCCTGCATATTTCTCATTTCCTTCTCTTTTTATTTGATTTTTCTAGTTCTGCATAAATGGTTTGCAAATTAAAATCTTTTATAATCTATCATTAACAATGCATAGCCATGTAATATGAACTATGCACCATTAATAAATTTAGAAATAGAAGTTAGATATTTTTGTCTTTTTGGGGGAGAGGTACCAGATATTTGTTGAACTTGGCTTGTTCTGCAAGAACAATAGTGAGGCTTGACTACCTATCTTTTTTAAAATCCATGATAACTATGAAGATATGAACTATCTTGTGATTAGGACAAAAATTCAAATGTTATATATATAAATTTGGTCAAATTCTGGAGAGTTTACTGGAACTAGGTATGAGAAGTCAAAGGATAATCTCTCTCTCTCTTATCTAATATCTATAATAACTCCTATATTTCTTCATTCTCTAATGGTCTAAAGATAATCAAGCCCAGAGTTCTTCAAACTGACATAATGACCACTAGTTATTAACCTCTTAGCAGTGATTCATGTAATTAATCTCTTGACTGTATGTAGCCCCTACCTCTGTTGCATTATATCTAGAGATATCCTGTGCCCTGGATTTCCCTTCCGTCACTCTTTTCCCCTATGTACATGGCATGATATCATTTCATTTTGGGGTTTTTACCTCTACTTCTCAAAATTTAACAAAGGATGGAGACAAAGGATTATTACTTTGCAAATTGCTAGCACATTTGGTCCTTTGAGAAAGCCTCCTGATCCCTGAGGAAGGAGGGACACATGAAATATAGAATATGAACGCTGTTGATAATAAAAATTACATTCATTTGATATGATTCTGTCACAGCTCTTGCTGCTGTTCTTGTCAGTTTTTTGTAACAGGGAAAAACAAGCTATGCCAACTCACTTTTGTACCTCTTATTGACAAAATGCAAGAAAGAGAAAAAGTGGTTTACATAATCCTTCCATGGTGCTACTTGAATTTGAAATTGTGTACTTATAAATTTCATGATTTGTCATAGGAACATAGTCATAACACCCAAAGATAGCCTAAAGAAGAGTTCATACATTCTATAAAGCAAAGAACACATTTAAAACTAGTACTGAAAAGAGTTCACTAGGTCTACTCTATTGGTGATCATATATCTCCTTGCTTTATAGAGGAGAAAAATGAGACCTAGATTCATTTTGTGACAACTTAAAGCATATTTATGGCATGATTAAAATGTTTTCTTTAACCTAGATTTTTTTACCAGACTTTAAATCTGGTCTTTGAACAAAAAATCAATTAATACAACACATACCAAGATCAGGTGCCATGTTTAACCCTACACAGACCTATTTCAATAATGAGTCTAAGAAATTGCTACTATCAACACAACTCTACCTTTGTTTTGCAAACAAAACTTTCTGCATACTCAAAAATAAAAAAGAAATTTATAGATAACTGTACATAGACATTTCCATTGCTCATCAAATCTGTGAACTTTTTAAAAAACGAGTTTCTAAAGGCAAGACAACATTTTTTTGGTATTTAAATGGGTTCCAGAAGAAATGTTAGGTTACACATATGAAAATTACACATACACACAAAAAGTTACACTCACAAATTGTTGACATATTTTTATCTCTCATAATATTTTTTTCTTTTTTTTAATTTTTATTAAAGATATTATTTGAGTTTTACAATTTCCCCCCAATCTTGCTTCCCTCCCCCCACCCCCACCCCACAGATAGCACTCAGTCTATCTTTACTTTGTTTGAATGTTGTACCTTGATCCAAATTGGGTGTGATGAGAGAGAAATCATATCCTTAAAGAGAACAGAATTCTCAGAGGTAACCAGATCAAACAATAAGACATCTGGGTTTTTTCCCCCAATTAAAGGGAATAGTCCTTGTACTTTGTTCAAACTCCACAGCTCCTTATCTGGATACAGATGGTATTCTCCTTTGCAGACAGCCTAAAATTGTTCCCCATTGTTGCGCTGATGGAATGAGCAAGTCCTTCAAGGTTGAACATCACTCCCATGTTGCTGTTAGGGTGTACAGTGTTTTTCTGGTTCTGCTCATCTCACTCAGCATCAGTTCATGCAAATCCCTCCAGGTTTCCCTGAAATCCCATCCCTCCTGGTTTCTAATAGAACAATAGTGTTCCATGACATACATATACCACAGTTTGCTAAACCATTCCCCAATTGAAGGACATTTACTGGATTTCCAATTCTTTGCCACCACAAACAGGGCTGCTATAAAAATTTTTTTGTACAAGTAATGTTTTTACCCTTTTTCCTCATCTCTTCAGGGTATAGACCCAGTAGTGGTATTGCTGGGTCAAAGGGTATGCACATTTTTGTTGCCCTTTGGGCATAGTTCCAAATAGCTCTCCAGAAGGGTTGGATGAGTTCACAGCTCCACCAACAGTGTAATAGTGTCCCAGATTTCCCACATCCCTTCCAACAATGATTATTATCCTTCCTGGTCATACTGGCCAATCTGAGAGGTGTGAGGTGGTACCGCAGTGTAGCTTTAATTTGCATTTCTCTAATAATTAATGATTTAGAGCATTTTTTCATATGGCTATGGATTGCTTTGATCTCCTCATCTGTATATTGCCTTTGCATATCCTTTGACCATTTGTCAATTGGAGAATGGCTTTTTGTTTTAAAAATGTGACTCAGTTCTCTGTATATTTTAGAAATGAGTCCTTTGTCAGAATCATTAGTTGTAAAGATTGTTTCCCAATTTACTACTTTTCTTTTGATCTTGATTACATTGGTTTTAATCTGTGCAAAAACTTTTTAATTTAATGTAATTGAAATCATCTAATTGGTTTTTAGTGATGTTCTCCAACTCTTCCTTAGTCATAAACTTTTCCACTCTCCATAGATCTGACAGGTGGACTAGTCCTTGATCTTCTAATTTGCTTATAGCATTGCTTTTTATGTCTATGTCCTGTAACCATTTGGATCTTATCTTGGTAAAGGGTGTGAGGTGTTGGTCTAATCTAAGTTTCTTCCATACTAACTTCCAATTATCCCAGCAGTTTTTATCAAAGAGGGAATTTTTATCCCAATGGCCTGACTCTTTGGGTTTATCAAACAGCAGATTACTATAATCCTCTCCTGCTTTTATACCTAGTCTATTCCACTGGTCCACCACTCTATTTCTTAGACAATACCAAACAGTTTTGATGACTGATGCTTTATAGTATAATTTTAGATCAGGTAGTGCTAAGCCACCTTCATTTACATTTTTTTTTTCATTAAACTCCTGGCAATTCTTGACTTTCTATTTCTCCATATGAATTTACTTACAATTTTTTCTAACTCATTAAAGTAATTTTTGGGGATTTTGATTGGTAGGGCACTAAACAGATAGTTTAGTTTTGGTAGAATTGTCATTTTTATTATATTAGCTCTACCTATCCATGAGAAGTTGATATTTGCCCAGTTATTTAAATCTGATTTAATTTGTGTGAGAAGTGTTTTATAATTGTTTTCAAAAAGATTCTGAGTCTGTCTTGGCAAATAGACTCCCAAGTATTTTACACTGTGTGAGGTTACTTTGAATGGGATTTCTCTTTCTAGCTCTTCCTGCTATTTCTTGCTAGTCATATATATGAAAGTTGTGGATTTATAGGGGTTTATTTTATAACCTGCAACTTTGCTAAAATTGATCATTGTTTCCAGTAGTTTTTTAGATGATTTCTTGGGATTCTCTAGGTAGACCATGATGTCATCTGCGAATAGTGAGAGTTTTGTCTCTTCCTTCCCAATTCTAATTCCTTTCATTTCTTTTTCTTCTCTAATTGCTGATACTAACATTTCTAATACAATATTGAATAGTAGTGGTGATAATGGGCACCCTTGTTTAACCCCTGATGTTATTTCATAATAATTTTTAAAAAGCCAACTTACCCTGAAGAGATTATGAAAAAGGGTAAAAATATCACTTGTACAAAAATATTCAAAGCAGCTCTGTTTGTAGTGGCAAAGAATAGAAAATTGAGTCAATGTCCATCAGTTGGGAAGTGGTTTAATAAACTATGGTATATGTATGTGATGGAACATTATTGTTCTTTTAGAAGTCAGAAAGGAAGCCTGGAAGAATTTGCATGAACTGTTGCTGAGTGAGATGAGCAGAATCATAAGAATATTATACACCCAAACAGCAAAATGGGAGTGATGATCAATCTTAATGGACTTGCTCATACCAACAGGGCAACAATCAGGCACAATTTGGGGGTATCTGTGACAGAGAATGTCATCTGTATCCTGAGAAAGAATTGTAGAGATTTAATAAAGAGAAAAGACTATTAACTTTAATTTAGAAAAAAAATGTATATTATTATGTGTTTCTGCTATATCTCAGACTTGTTGTTTCTTCCTTAAGGATATGATTTTCTCCATCATCACATTCAATTTAGATCAATGCATACCATGGAAGCAATGCAAAGACTAACAAACTGCCTTCTGTGGGAGGGGGTGGGGGCAGGAAAGCAAGGTGAGCGGGAAAATTGTAAAATTCAAAATAAATGAAATCTTTCTAACAGAAAAGCCAACTTATCCACTGCTTTGTAATTTAGGTCTTTTCTGTATAGGTATTTAAATAGCAATTGAATTTTTAAAAGTTAATATTTTCTCACTTAATTTTTTATACAAAGTAAGTATTCTGAAAAATTTTAAGGAAAAGTATATCTTAAGAAGTAATTTAGTGATGTTTGCAAGTTGCATTTTTGTAATTTAAATTTTTGTTCCTTTTACTATCTCCAGAATTGAAATTTTAGAAGTACTAAGGACGGTTATGATATTCTGAGAAACTGAGATGCAACATGCTGCAATGGGAAAAGCAAGAATTCTCAAAGGATTTGAATTTGAACCTAACTTATGTTACTTATTAGCTATGTCACAATTTATATAAACTCTTTGAAAAACTTTTTCCTGATTTGTTAAATGAGGATATTGATCATTTGATTTTGGATTATTGGAAAATGAGAAGAAGGGAAGAAAATAAGCATTTATATAGATTTGACCATGTGCAAGTCACTGTGCTAAGCATTTTTATAAATATTGCTACCTTTGATACTCACAGCAATTCTATGAAGTAGATACTAATATTATCTACATTTTACTGTTCCTTTTTCCATACTATTTCTTCAACTCTCAACTCTGTGATAATATTGGGTCAGATCACCTGGGATTGAGGAAGCATTGTGACTGTCAATCTTTAGGCATTTTTGTGTTTATATTTTCAGAGCTAGTTTGGGGGTTATGCAAGTTTTTAATGTTTACAAAATAGTGCTATACTGAGAGAGTTGATCCCTTTTTTGCTCAAAAGCATTCTGTTCCATAGCCAGAAAGCACCATTCTAAGTCTAGTAGAACTTTTGACTCTGGAATTGTGACAAAGTACCATACTATCCCTCAACCATAAGTACTCAAGTACTGTGACCATGAATATTGCTTTCTTCTTACTTATCACAGGCTCCCTATGCTGGAACTCTGCTTATGAGCAATAGAATTTCCAATTAGTGTCTGCAGAAGCCAGTGCCAGCACGGTGTCCTATATAATTTCTTCATAAGAATTTGTCTGACCCACTTAGCTTCTCTAGGTTGACAGTTCCCAAAGCTGCAGTTTTTTGATGTAACTGCCTTCAAGGACCATTGCTGGTGTTCCTACCTTGCAATGTATTCCAACACAACCCTAGTATTATAGATCTGTCATGTGGACCTACTTGACTGTCTAACCTCTTATGGACTCTGACTCTGAAAACTTTGATAACTGAATCCATTTTAAAGTTGCTTGGAGGAGAATGTTGGTAGAGTTTAGCTGGGTGATAACCCATACTCCTTCATCTTGGACGTAAAACTAAAAGATTAACATAAAATTCAATGTCAAAAACTAGGTTTGAAAAATTAGCAAAGAAATAAAGCAAAACAAAAACTTGTCATCAAATTCTACTATGATTACAGGGAAAATTAAGACACAAAATCAGAAATCAATGACAGAACTAACCTATAGGCAAGGATTCAAAGAAAAATACAAATTAGATAGAAACCCAAAACTATTTCATGTAAGAGTTAAAGAAAGAGACAAGAGAGGTAGAGAAAAATGGGAAAAATAATGTGGGACAAGAAAATTATTAAAACATAATTAAACGATGGTAAAAGTTTTGCAGTAATGTGGTACAAGGGATGGAACACTGGGCTTGGAAGCAGGAAAAATTCTGAGTTCAAATGTGACTTTATAAACATATTATTTGTGTGAGCACGCTCAAGTTACTTAGATCTGTTTGCTCAATTTCTTCATCAGCAAAATAAGATGGAGAGGAAATGGCAAACCACTTCAGTATCTTTGCCAAAAAATAAAAATAAACATGCAAAAAAATGAAAACAAAGAGTGTGGACATAAATAAAGGACTAAACAGAAAAAGACATGAACTACTGAAGAATATAACACTTTCAAAACAGAATTTACATCAATGACAACATTGGGAGATGAAAACCTTGATGGAAGCAGCTTCTCTCAGTGGTTCTTTGAACTAGAACAACTATATTAGACTGTCTGTGGTCTATGTTATCCTGATCCAGAGGAAGAAAAACAAAACAAAATAAAACTCATAAAAAATAACCCTTCAGAATTTGATGAACACTTTATAAAAATTATTTCTTATGTATCTCTTTCCCTTAAACTGAATTCCTCATACAGAAAATTACTAATCTGTAAGCATGTTTATCAAAATATGTATGTACAATGCTAACCTCATTGCTCACTACTGAGGAAGGGGTGGGGAAAGGGAGGGTGGAAGGAAATTTTGTAGCTTAAAAATATACATGTGCATATCAATGAAAATAAATAAATTAATTTAATTAAAAAAAACAGAACTGGCCAAACAGAAAAAAAACAGCTATAAAGACTGACAGAATTCATAATCAAGATCACACCAGATTTATAAACTGCCATGTTAAAGGATCAAAAGCTTGAGATAGGATATTCCAAAGTCAAAAAAGATAATCTTATAATCAAGAATAACCTACCTAGCAAAACTGAAAATAATCCTTTGGGGGTGGGGAGAATGAACATTTAATGGAATAGAGGATTTGTAAGTATTCTTAATAAAATGTTCAGAGCCAAATAGAAATTTTGACTTTTAAGAACCAGAATCGAGAAATACATAAAAATGTAATCTTGAAAAACATCTTAACTGACTTAAAAAACTGTGTACTGTCATATAAGGAAGATCACATATGTAACTGCTAATAACAATAATAAAAATGATTTTAGTACACCATGTAGAACTCTATATAGAAAGGGGGGATGAGAGTGAGTCAATTATATTGGTTTAATGTCAAAAAATGGATGAGTTAAAAAATAAGAAAGTACTAATTGTAAAAGGAAGAAAAAAGAAGGGGAAAATTGCAGAAAGGAGGCATGTGAAGGAAGAATTATAAAATGTAAGGGAAACAAGGGCAGGGGGAAATGCTCAAACCTATCTTCTGAATTGGTTCAAAGCAGGGGAAAACAAACACACACACACACACAAACACACACAAAGACGCACATAAAACTGAGTATAGAAATTTATCTTACCCTATTGGGAGGAAGAAAGATAAGGGGAAAAGGAGAAAGGGGGGTGATTAAAAGGAAAATAGATTAAGGAAGGTATTGATCAGAAGCAAAATAGTCTTCTGAGGAGAAGTAGGATAAGAGGAGAAAGAGAAGTTTATATTTTTCTATTTATACAGAAGCAATTTATATGAAGGGAAATATACAGTAAGTAATCATAATTGTTAAGGTACAAGGGATGAATTCACTCACTTAATGGAACCAGGTAGCAGAATGGAGTAGAAACAAAAATCTATTCATCTTTTTTACATGAAATACACTTGAAGCAGAATGCCTCAGAAAGAGTTAAAATAAGTACCTAGATAAACTAATATAAAAAAGACCCAGATAGCAATCATGGTTTCAAACAAAACAAAATAAATATAGAACTTATTGAAATAGATAAGGCAGCTCTATCTTTCTGAAAGTTACCACAAAGTGATATTGATACTAGGTATATTTGGACTGAACAGTATATCATCTATATTCCTAAAAAAATCAAATGAATTGCAGCAGGAAATAGAGAGTAAAATTATACTGTCACAAAAACTCATTTTCCTTCCTGGAACTAGGTAACTTAAGTAAATTTACGCATAAAATAAATAATAAAGAACTGAAAGAGATAAATGAAGGAATAGAGATATAAAAGTACAACTAGAACTCCATTCCACAGAAAACAAAGGTTAACATTTCAAAGGAGAACAGATAGTTGATGGTGTCAATTCTTGTGGAGAAATCAAGAATGACAAATGAGAACTCAGAATTATTAAATTCAAAATTACGTGTTTTCTGTGGTTGGTCTTTGTGAGTGTATACGGTAAAAAGTAGGTATATATTCTAGATAGATTGTAAAGGTTTAAATCATGGGGCAAAGGTCAAGAATTTCAAGCATTAAGGGCAAACCAAAATATCATCATTTATTCAGTAAACAAATAAAATAGACACCTCTGTGGCAGCACAGATATTTGAATATGAATCAACACTCATGGAAAATTGAGCAAAGGTGGCAAAGATACCCAGGAAAATTGGTCATTACATTTTATCCCATTCGTATTTAGTTTCTATAGTACATGTGAAGATTTTGCAATTTGCTCCTCCCTTTCAATCCTCTGAGGATAGTATTAAAGATAATTCAACAAAATCAGACAGTTCACAAATCCCCCAATGTCACTGAAATGTTCAATTGTTTACTTCTGGGTCTTGTGTCATTTACCAAGCTACTGCATCTTTAGTGTATGTGATTCTAGGTCTAAAACTTATATTGAATATTTTAAATAAAAATAAATTCATCATCTTTTAAAGAGACTACAGTGTCTTAGCAAATTGGTTCAAAATTCTGTCTAGAATACACAACATTGATATACAAGCATGTTTGAATATGCCAAAAGGTGTATAACAGTGCATTCATTTGTGTCTCTTGGTGGTTCAACTGAAATGGATATCAAAGTACTCTAAAATGAATTAAGGGATGTTATGCTCAGGTTATTCTCTAAAACATCTACTCATTTTTGTTGAAACAGAGGTTATAAGAAAGGAGTCAGCATTAGTATTAATCTAAAGAATCTTCACTAGGTCTAAATATAGACTCAATAATTAAATCTCAGAATATTTCCTGACTGGTCAGTTCTAGGGATGAGATGATGAAAAAAGGGTCAAGAACATGACATGTATGTGTGTGTGTGTGTGTGTGTATGTATATGGATATACATATATATATATAGATATAGATATAGATATAGATATGCACATATAGAGATATATGATATATGTATAGATATGTGTTAATATGAATATTGATAAACAAATAGACATAAATGGACATATAACTATTTGGCATATATGGATATACATAAACATAGATACCTACACATCTCTCTAAACAAATGTATTTAAATGCAAAGAGAACCAAAATAGATTCAGAGATAGATAAAGAAAGCATATAAAATGTTTGAATGAAGCATAAGATGTTTTTAAAATATATGCTATTTCCATTGCTTAATGAGACTTTTTTTTTGCTTCCCATGTATATTTTCTGTCTAAATTTAGAATTCCATGTATTTATTTAGGACAGCTGAGTGGCATACTGCATAGAGTTTCACACCTGGAATCAGGAAGAGTGGAGTTCAAATTCTGTTTCAGCTACTTACTAGTTGTTTATCACTTAACCTTATTTATCTGAGTTTCTTCATCTGTAAAATGAGTTGGAGAAGACAAACCACTCCAAAATCTTTTCCAAGAATACTGAAAATGCAGTTCTGAAGATTTGGACACAACTGAAACTATTAAAAATCAAAATTCTGTGTGATCTTCACCTAATAAATTGACATTGTGGTCAAAGTCATTGCTGATAGCAAAAGGAAATCTCCTTAGTCATCTTTGTTATATCTTCCTCTATTGATAAAATATAAGAAGATTCAGTGACTCTAGAAGCTTATATGACTTCTGCTTTCCTGAAAAGCTATTATAAATTTCTAGCACAATGAAGAAAATGGGGCAGTGGAACAATAAGAGAAAAGGGGACAGCTACTATTAACAATTCTTATGAAAAACTCAAGTTGTGTTTTACTGTAACTACTGGCAAGCAGATTTTTTTAAAAAAAATAAATAATTTTGACCCATATTCCTTAAAAGTATCCTTATGTTGTGTTAACACAGCTATATGTTTTAACAAGATCTTATCTATAGGGTTAATGAGAGTTCTCTGAGATGATTTTGAGTAAGGCTTTTCTGGGAGGGCTGATTACGGTACAACTTATATGTCTTCATTCTCTTATGTGTTTTTCTTTAGGGGAAATCTTTTGCAATGGACTATGCTTTAAAGTCCTTTAGTGCAAACAACCAATGGCTTGGGAAATGATTACCTTGTGCTATGAAAGAAATGACAAATATCCTTTAAAATATTTTCTGAGCCCTTCACTATCAATTCAGATGTCCCTGCATCTTGGTTTAAAAATTAGTTTTAGCCTTAAAAAGTGCATACCAAGGAAAATGTATAATTTTTGTTTATTTCATATTATTACAATAATATTGTGAGAGTAAACACATACCCCATCCCCACAAGAAAAAGATGAGAAACCCCAAGAATAGTTAGAGAGGGAAAAAAAAAGTGTACTTCAATCTGTGTTCAGATTCCAATGGCTCTGTGTCTGGGATGAGTTGCCTTCCCCATCAAAGCCACCAGAGAAGTTGCTTCAATAATCTTCCCATAACTGCTGTCATTAGCTATATTTCCCTTTACTCTGTTGCTCCCAAATCTCATGTATTCCATTCTATTTCTCCTTTCATCCTGTCCCTTTTCAGAAGTGTGTTGTATCTAAGAACCTTCTCCCATGCTCTTCCCTCTCATCTAACACCTACTTCCCCTTTCCCTCCCCCATCCCTTCTTCTCCCATGCCTTTCATCTCATTTTGCTCTAGGGTAATATAGATGTCTATGCCATATGAAGTGTATATGTTATTTCCTCTCTGAGACATTTCTTATAAGAATGAAAGTTCACTCATTCCCCCTCACCTTGCCCCACTCTACTCCATTGAAAAATATTTTTCTTGACTCTTATGTGAAATATCTAGCCTCTTCTTTCTCTCCTTTCTTTTCCTCCCAGTATTTTCCTTTATCACACAATGACTCCATCTTTTTTACTATATTGTACAATGATATTTAGCTCCATTCTGTGCCTTGTCTATATGTGCTCCTTCTAACTGCTCTTATAAATAAATAAAAGTTATCAGTACCTTCTTCACATTCAGGAATACAAGTAATTCAATATCATTGATTTTCTCATAATTAGACCTTCTTGTCCAACCCCTCTATGGTTCCCCCAAGTCCTGTACTTGGGGTTCAAATTTTCTGTTTTGCTCTGGTTGTTTCAATAGAAAAGTTTGAAAGTCCCCTGTTTTATTGAAAGTCAATCTTTTCCCCTGAACGAGGATAATCAAGTGTGCTGGGTTGTTGATTCTCGCTTGTAAACTAAGATCTTTTGCCTTCAAGAATATCATATTCCACACCCTATAAGCTCTTAATGTAGAGGCTGCCAAATTCTGTGTTATCCTAATTATAGAGCCACAGTAGTTGAATTGTTTGTTTCTGACAGCTTTTAGTACTTTCTCTTTGACTTGGGAGTTTTGGAGTTTGGCTATAATATTCATGGAAGTTTTTCTTTTGGGATCTCTTTCAGGAGGTGATCGGTGAATTCCCTCAATTTCTATTTTATCCTCTGCTTCTAGGATCTCAAGGTAATTTTTCTGTATTTTTTCTTGAAAAATGAAGTCTTTTCCCGGTCATGACTTTCAGGTAGGGCAATATTTTTTTAGGTTTTTTTTTTTTTGAAAGTCAATGGGATTAAGTGGCTTGCCCAAGGCCAAACAGCTAGGTAATTTTTAAATGTCAGAGGCCGGATTTGAACTCAGGTACTCCTGACGCCAGGGCCGATGCTGTAGCCACTGTGCCACATAGCTGCCCCTAGTGCAATAATTTTTAATTTATCTCTACTGCATCTGTTTTCAAGGTCGTATGTTTTTCCAGTGACATATTTCACAGTTTCTTCCAGTTTTTGTTTTATTTTGGTACAGTTTTATTTATTCCTCAGTTCTCACAATATCATCAGCTTCCTTTAGTTCCATTATGCATTTGAAGGTGTTATTTTTTTCAGACAGCTTTTTTATTTCCTTTTCCAGTTGGCCAATTCTGCTTCTTTAAGCCATTCTTATCCTCATTTGATTTTTTGTTTTGCTTTTTCCATTTGGCCTAAACTGGTTTTTTTTAGTTTTTTGCAAGGCAAATGGGGTTAAGTGGCTTGCCCAAGGCCACACAGCTAGATATTTATTAAGTGTCTGAGACCAGATTTGAACCCAGGTACTCCTGACTCTAAGGCTGGTGTTTTATCCACTATGCCACCTAGCTGCCCCTAAACTGGATTTTAATATATTATTTTCTGGAGTATTTTTCTTTTTTTTTCTTTCATCAAGCTGCTGATTTGGTTTTCATGATTTATCTGCATCTCTCTCATTTCTCCACTCAATTTTTCCTCCCTTAATTGCTTTTCAAATTCTTTTTTGAATTCATCCATAGCCTGAGACTATTTTCTTTTTTCTCTTAGAGGCTTTGGATATAGAAACTTCGAATTTGTCATCTTCTGAATCTTCCATGGGACCAAAGTAATTATGGTCAAATTCTTCTTTTTCGTTTGTTTTCTAATTTCCTCAGCCCAAGACTACTTTACCCTACTTCCAAGGCCTTGGTTTTTTGGGGTTTTTTTTGTTTTTTTCAGAACACACAGGGACCAGGGACATTAACTGTTCCAAGATCTTATGAGAGGCTCTGACTGCTCCGTTACCTATGTTCAGGCCCTACCCTCTACCCTGGAGCAGTGAAGATAGTCCCTTCTCGGCTATGGTAGTGTTGTGGGGGGCCAAACTGAAACCTGGATCTGGGTGTGGGTAAACAGCTGAGTCCTGTCCCCTGGAGAGCAGAGAGACATCTGCAGTCTTCCCGACCCCCTTACCATCTGTCGACTGAGAGCTCTGGAAGTACTGGGGGTTCTGCTGACTTCCACTGCAAGTTCTCACTGCAGAGCCACTCTGAGGCAGGAGCTCATCTAAACACTCTGGTGAGGCAGGGTTCTCTCACCACCCCTTCCAGTTGTCCCCAATGATCCCTGAGACAAGAGGCCTAGAAACCACCCCCTCTGCCACAGACCCAGATGCCCTGTCTGGCTGTGCTCCACTGAGGCAATTTTTAACCCCCAGGCTTGATAGAACAGACCTTTCACATGGAACTTCTAAGTTATCTTGGACTAGGAAATTGTTTTGATGGCTTTTAGAGATTTTAGAGAATTAGTTTCTGGGAATTCTTGCCTTCTTGACTCCATCTTGGCTCGGCCCCCGAAAATGCATAAATTTAGCTGCTTATCTATGTTTGGGATTATTATAAATTACATTTTCTATCTTCCATTGGGGTGGAGAAAGCATACTCAAATACACACACACACACACACACATATTCAGCTCCTATCAAAAAGAATATAAAGGAAACAAATAGAAAAAAAATAAATGAGAATTGACATTTCAAGAGAAACTCAGAAATTTTTAATCAAGTTGCCAGCAGTCAAGGTGAGTTAAGAAATAATGAGGGGAATTAAATCGCACTAAATTAGACTAAAAAATAATAGGAAGGTTATAAGAAACATATAAGTTTCTCCTTGTCTCAATTTTTTATATCATCTCCCATAGTTTAGGCATGTAGGGATGAAATGAATGAAATGAAAGATAACTTGTGTAAAAAAAAAAATAACAATAGACACCTTAATCAGTTAAAGGATTCATAGGTAAAACTTGAAATGTGATGTAGAATTCTAGAGTGGACCAATATTACCAATATTATAGTATCACTGTATCTCTCTCTCTCTCTCTCTCTCTCTCTCTCTCTCTCTCTCTTTCTCTCTCTCTCCATGTGTGTATATGTGTATGCAAATATATGTGAGGAGGAAGGGAGAATTGTGACTTAACTTCATTTTGTGTATCTTAAACATAATTTTACCATCACAAGGATAGTACCTTAAGGAAAACATAGAAGAAATGAAGAGGCCAAGGTGGTGTACAAATTTTTCCTTTTTATGATCTATTAAATGATCTATTGATAGAGATGTTTAAAATAGTGAAGAAAAGATGGGAAGGGGGCAAGAGATAATGGTATAATAGCTATTTTGTAGTATTTGATATGATGTCATGTGGAAAAGGGATCACTTGTCAGCTATATTAAAAAAAAGATTTCATTTGTTTATGTGAAATGCAATACTTTCCAGGATTCACTTCCAACCCTCAAATTCTGTGATTTTGAATTAGAAACAGATTTTTTTCCTCCTTGGCTATAGAGGGCAACCTTAAGATCAATGAATGAAAGACAGAGAGCAGATTTGGCTGGATAAATATGAAAAAATTAAAAAAATAATTGGAACAGTAATGCTAATCAAAAGTGGAATAGGCTAATGGGGAATTCCTGGATCTCCTTTTTGGAGATCTTTTAACAATAGTCCATGGCAGGTATTTTGTAGACAGAATTAGCACAGAAATGTAAATTATACTAAATGATATCTCAGCTTCCGGTTCTGAGTTACTTTAAGATTGAGAACAGGTTCAGCATAATGCTTTTGTTGTTCATTTATTCCAAAAACAAGTAACTTTTAATTCCACAAGAGAACAGATTTTTGAACTTATTTTTAAAATGGATCCTTCCTAGAATAATATTTAGATGAATAAAAATAGGATGCTAAGATCAGCTTGGGAAGCATGAGATTATAAAGGAAATCAATATTTTAAATATTTATATTTAAATATTTATATTTAAAACGAGTTCATTTGTAATTAGACTATATCAACTTTCCTTGATCTGAAAAATGAGAGGCAATGTGCCATAGTGGACAGATTTCTAGCTTCAGATCAAGGAAAATCTTTATTTATCTTGCCTTTGACATATATTTAAGACCCTCAATAAGCAATATCTCTCAATATTCAAAGTGACATAGTCAACAGTTTGAAAAGATACTACTTTCATTACTGTTAAAATTATTTAAGAAGATAGTTTCTATAAGTTCTTTTAACTGTGAAAATTAAAGGTATACTCCTTATAGGCATAACATTGCTTCATTCATTTCAGTCAAGTATAAATCATCAGGATCCATTTGGGGTTTTCTTGGCAAAAATATTGAAGCATTTTTCCATTTCCCTCTCTAGCTTATTTCAGAGATGAGGAAGCAGAGGCAAACAAGTTTAAGGGACTTGCCCTTGGTCACATAGCTAATATCTATCTGAGGCTGGATTCACACTCACAAAGATGAGTCTTCCTGATTCTAAGTATTCTATCCTATATTTGGAAAATAGTTTTCTTTATATTTTAATAGTTCTAACATGTATTAATATACTAGTTCATATCAACAGGTAATAGACTATGAAACAGAACTAAAACTAATTTCTAATTTAAAATATGAAATGTGTCTGACTTGTTATTCTAGCATAACCTGAAAATGTTACCATTGATCCTTCTCCCTCGAATCAAAACAGGGTTCTTCTTTTTCTTTCTCATTCTTCTTGTTCTTGTACTTTTTCTTATTCTTCATCTACTCCTACTTCTACTTCTGCTTCTACTTCCACTTTTACTTCTACTTCTTCAGCTACTTTTTATTGCTATTGTTCTTCCTCTTTCTACTTCACTCTAATAGTGATGTTATTTTGCTCACTTCAAGAGCAAAGGACATTAATTAATCAATGATGGATACATACATACACACTTATATGTATATATATATATATATATATATATATATATATATATATATATATATACACACACATGTCGGGGTGGGGGTGGGTGAGTGTGTGTATGCAAGTATGCATGACTATGTTTGTGTTTGTGTGTCTATATATACACATATATATCTTTATTTCTTATATTTGCTAACTCCATAGATAGACTAAATCTCCTTGAGATTAGAGACAGTTTCATTTTTTATCTTTCTATAGCTATTATCCAGCACAGACATTTAGCAGTGTTTTTTTTTTTTTTAATTATGGCTGATTTTCAAATTGGCAATATTCTGCTATTCAGGCAATGTATTTCTGTGGTATTATATTATGTTTTATATATCTTCTAAAAATGTCATAATAACTTTGTCAGCTTTCAAAAGGATATATTCTAGATCTGTTATTGATTTAAATTGCTAGCACAATGAAATAAAAATGTTATCATTATGATTTTTTTTTAAAGAAAAAATAGCCTTACTAGAATTTTCAACTGGAAGGAATCATGGAAATCATTGCAACCAATGCTATCATTTTGGGAATTTCAGTGATTTGTTAATCCCACAACTGTAGTTAACAAAACCAAGATTCAAAACTAGATTCTTTGAAAGAAAGCATTTAAATAATTCTGCATTTTATAAATTATACAACAGCTAACATGTGTGACGCCCATTTCCAGGACTAATAATACAGTGCAACTGCCTCATAAATTGGTGTCCTATCCTATTATTTTTAAAAAAGGACTAATTGTGAAAGGCATTTTACTTTTGAAGAAGAGATGATTTGCTCATATATGGATTAATTTTCATATCTTTTTTGCAAATTCTAGTTTACAAACAATGAAGAAAAACTTAATTTTTAAGAAATCCTGTCAGCTCATTGTCAAAAAGAATCAATCTTTTTGTGACATGATAGCCTTCTTGTCTTTTATCTAAGGAACAAATTAAAGACCAATTTATGTGTTTATGCAATTAACTAATCTTTTTTCCAATAAAACTGAATTTCAAAATCACCTTTTGAGTAGATGGTCCTTAAATGAAAATTAACATAACCAACATTTAACCCAACTGTGTAATTATGAAAATAATCATGCAGAGCTTTCATTTACCTAAAAAAGATATTCTTTTGAGTTTTTCATATGATGAAAACAGAATACAGATGACTAGATAATGAATATAATCCAATTCATATACTTATCTTGATGTGAAGATGACCTTGGGTTCTCAAAACCTGGACTAAAAAAGGACAAGCACAGGCTCTTAGATTGGTGTTATGGCAAATAATGTATACTGTAATCATTCTCACCTTGCCAAGGCTCAGTACCGAAAGTTCATTTACTAGATGATGAAAAGATTGACCATCTTGACTCATGAGATAGATAAAAATGCAAAATAATCTTCATTCTGTGAGAACTGGCATGTCAATGCTCAGCCAAGATTCAGCAAGAACTAAGTTCAAACCAGGACTCATAGTTGCAGGCTTTGTGAAGCTGAACAAGTCACTTAATTTTTTTTTTACCTTAATTTCCTAATCTGTGAGTTGCTAATGTTTAGTCATTTCAACTTCATTCAACTCATTTGGGGTTTTTCAGGCAAAGAGCCTGGACTGGTTTTCCATTTCTTTCTTTAGTACATTTTACATAATAAGGAAACTAATACCAAAAAAGCAAAGTGATTTGACTAGCATCACAGAGCTAAGAAGTATCTGAGGTCAGATTTGAACTTAAGATGATGATCTTTCCTGATTTCTGTTCCAGTACTCTATTTACTGTGCCTTCTAGCTACCTAAATGAAGATAATGACACTTATCTAAGGATTTAATAAGGTAACATTTGTAGGATGTACTTAGCACATAAAAGGCACTAAACTAATGCTTATTTTTTTCTCTTCACTTCCTTTATTCCTAGTGGTCTTTTTATGCTTCATTTTCATGGATTCATTTTCAAAAATACACTACTCAGGGTACAGGTAGGTCGCACAGTGAATAGAGCACTGGCCCTGCAGTCAGGAGTCCCTGAGTTCAAATCTGGCCTCAGACCCTTAATAATTACCTAGCTGTGTGGCATTGGGCAAGCCACTTAACCCCATTGCCTTGCAAAAGCCTAAAAAAATATACACTAATCAATATGTTTCCAGTTACTCCATTCTTTCAGGATACCTACTTCATTGTCTTCTCAATAGCTCCAAGTACATTTTCTCCCTTTCCCTACCTACTCCCCAATTCTAAAACTATGAACCATTATCAAAAACAATTCTGTAGTAAACAATGGAAAATATGGATATCTAATTGTTAAGAAGTAAAATCTATTTTACTTCTTCAAATAGATATTTTATTGAAAAAATATCTTATATACTCACAGCAAACAGAAGGCTCAAGTATTTACCTAAGAATATATTATTATTTGTATAATGAAATAAGCCATGTTGTAAAAGTAAAGAAAATCCTCCCTGCACCCCACCCAACAAGTTCAAGAAAAATGGAGAGGAAAAAAATGTGTGTTTCAGTCTATATTCAGTTACCATTGACCCTGTCTTTAGGATGGATAGCATACTTCACCACAAGTTCATCAGAAAAATTGCCTCAATCTTTTTTCCCCAGATTTAATATTGATAACTTCATTTCCCTCAATCCTATTTTCCCCACCACCATTGTTTCTATTTTCACTCTCTCCTTTTTCTCTATCCTTCCTCAAAAGCATATTATATCTGACTCCCCTCTCCCATGGCTTTCCCTCTCTTCTCTCCC
Organism: Macrotis lagotis; assembly: GCF_037893015.1. NCBI lineage: Eukaryota > Metazoa > Chordata > Mammalia > Peramelemorphia > Peramelidae > Macrotis > Macrotis lagotis. The sequence continues at coordinate 391,075,043 of NC_133666.1, forward strand.
CCTGTCCCCTTTCTCCCATCCCTGTTCTTTCCTCTTTTCCTCTAATTAACTGATTTTGATGAGAGTGAAGTTTCACTCACTCCCCCTCACCTTTCCCCCCCTTCCACTCCATTACAAAAACTTTTCATTGCCTCTTTTATATGAACTAATTTAGCCCGCACTACCTCTTCTTCCCTTTCTCGAAGTACATTCCAATTTTCATTTATTAACACCATCTTATAATATATTATGATTTCATATTTAATTCCCTCCTATGTCTTTGGTGTGTGTGTGTGTGTGTGTGTGTGTGTTTGTGTGTATACATAGATCTATCTATCTTTATATATACATATATATATATATATACACTTAGATCTATCTTTATATATACATAGATCTATGTTTATATCTATATATCTATAACTATATCTATATCTATATCTGTATCTGTATCTCTATCTCTATCTCTATCTCTATCTCTATATCTATTTCTGATATAGAGAGATAGAGATAGATATGCTCCTTCCAACTGCCCTAATAAATTAGAACTATCATCTTCTCATGCAGGAATACAAGCAGTTCAATATCATTAATTCCCTCAAAATATTCCCTTCCCCTCAATCCTCTCTATGCTCTTTTTTTCTGGACAAGATTTTCAGGGGATCCAAATTTTTTTAATTATCATTTTTGGATCTGTTTCCCAGGTCAGTTGTTTTTCCAATGAGTAATTTCACATTTTCTTCTAGTTTTCCTTTCTCTTTTTTTGTATTGTTTCTTGATTTCTCATAGAGTCATCAGCTTCCTTTAGCTTCATCCTACAATTGAAGGAATTATATTCTTCAGAAAGTTTTTGTATCTCCTAATCCATCCAGCCAGTTCTATGTTTTAAAGCATTCTTTCCCTCATTGGTCTTCTGGAAAGATTTTTCCATTTGACCTCAACTGCTTTTTAAGTTGCCTTTTCTTCATTAATTTTTGTAGCTCCTTCACCAAGTGGTTGACTTGGTTTTTATGATTTTCCCACAACACTCTCATTTCTCTTCCTAGTTTTTTTTTCCCTCTTCCTCCCCTAAACTTGATTTGCAAAATCTTTTTTGAACTGTTCCATAACCAGACACCAGTTCCTTTTTTTCTTAGAGTCTTTGGATACACAAGCTTTGATTTTGCTGTCTTCTGAGTGTGTGTGTTTTGATCCTTTATAGGGCCAAAGTAATTGACTGTTGTTATATTTCCCCCCTTCTGTTATTTTTAAATCTCCCTTGCCTTTGATTTTATTTTAACTCTTTGTTTAGGTGGAGCTCTGCTTCCAGATTGATGTCACACTTTTCCAAATTTTTGAGGGTTTTGCAGCTGTTTTCAAGGATACTCCCAAGAGAACTGAATTCCTTCAAGGTCTTATTGGTGTCTCTGACTACTCGCTTGGTCTGTTTTCTGGACTGTGGATGACCACAAGCACTTCCCTGTTCCTTTTTCCTAAGACTGGAACTCAGGCTGTGACCTGGATCTGAGTGTCAGTGAAACAACAGAGTCATGCTTCAGGGAGAGCAACGAGACCATGTAATCTCTCTTACCCCCTTACCATCTGTGGACTGAACTCTCTAGAATCTGCAGCCCAGTGACACCCTGCCAGCCTGCTCCATGTTCCTGGTATGGGAAAATTGGTGTCAATGTACTCCACAAAAGTACTATTCAGCCATTTTCCATCTTTAAAGTTTCCTCCCTTCCCACTAGATGATTTTGTGTACTATATATAAGATTCTTCATGGAAAATAATATCATTCTTTTCATATTTGCATCCCTAGTGATTAGGGCACATAGTATTTTAGAAGTATCTTCCATTCATTCATTCATTCAGTGATCATTGAGTAAATACAAAATGTTTAACAAATGGAAACTATCCATATTCACATTTTTCCTGATAAATGATATGAGTACTCATAAAGAAGAAATAAATGATTTTCATACACTCACTTCATAGAATTGATTTCACTATGCATGTAAATACAATCTTACATTATATATGATGAACACAAGAAAAATAATTTCTAGCAGGAAAACCTGAGTTTATGTGTCTATAATTCTTTGGAATTACAGTAATATAGTAATTCTTTGGAAAAATTTGCAGGACTACACAGTATACTTAAACATTGCCTGATATATGGTAACTTCAATGAAAAGATGGGTACATTAAAAGAGAAAAGTGAAAAATAAACTGAAAAATAAGATTTTCCAATAAGAAATGTTAAGAAGGTAGATTCATAGACAACAATTTACAATCCTTACACCTGACTTTCAGTAATGCTTCTTTTCAGAAGTATTTCCAAAGATTTTTAAATACATGGAGAGTACCAAAAAATCACACAGACATGTACATATACAAACTTACAATATATTAGTAGAAAGGAAATGATTAGTTAAAAACTTGGGATTCATTTCAGAATGGTTTGTCTTGTTGAAGTCAAATCCTCTATTGTTTAAGCTAATGTGCAAAATCAAGGCCAAATTTAAAAAATATATAAAGGTGAGAAAATATTTTTATATGAGGATGACAGCTTTAAATTGAACAGTCTATAAAAGCTAGCTAGCATTTATTTAGTACTTTGAGGTCTACAAAGTTCTTAGAAACATTATCTCATGTTATCCTCACAACTACTTTGGTAGGTTATTGTTTTTAAGTTATTTCAATTATGTTTAAATCCTCATGACTCCAGTAGAGTTTTTATTGACAAAAATACTGTCAAGGTCTCCATTTTCTTCTCCTGTTCATTTTACAGATAAAGCATCTAAGGTAAATAGGATTAAGTATATTTCCCAGAATCACATGACGAGTAAGTAACTGCTTCTGCATTTGAACTCAGGTCTTCCTGACTCCAGTTACAGCACTCTATCTACTATGCCTCTTAGCTGTCTAAAAGCCTCTTTATATACCGAAAATGGAATATTATAGACAATATTACTTTTTAAAAACCTATTTAGAGAAGGTAAAAAGGGAAAGAAGTTTGCATGTCAACTATCTAAATTAGACAACTGCAATCTTTGATTATGAACTAGAATTTCTTGTCCATGAAAAGTGGACTATGAAGCAAAGCTCTCAGAATTTATGTGATGTACTATTCTTATCATTGGAGATTATGGAACCTCTACATTTAAACTCTACTACCTCTAAAATAAGTGTAATATAGAAGCAAACAGAAGAATTACTTCAAGAAAGTTAACTTGCAAAGAATTCTTTGTCAAAGTATATGCATATGTCATATTTTTATCTATATAGAAATATATGTGCTGCCTTCCCCCTATTAAATGAGTTTTACTGAATAGGAATATCTAGTTCTATTTATACCTCCAAAATGTAGCACAGTTCTTAAAACAATAAAACTTGAAAAAGTAATCATTTGATTTATTTTAATTCATAAAGGATACATTAAAACAAATATGAATTAACTATATTATTGTACAGACAGATAGGGATTGATATTCAAGATATAAAGAGGGTAAAAACAATTGAACTCAACTAAGTTTGCTAGATGAATACTAGGTTCAAGAAACTATATGAGTTGATGATGATACTTAAAAGAAAATATCTTTCCTGTGTCTAAGAACTTACTTTAAATTGGGGGAGATTTCTCAAGATATTTTCTTAAATGTAATAAATAAACAAGATTATTTTATTAATCATACAATGAAAAACTGGGGTAAACTGTGTGAAGTGACTTGCCCAGGCTCATACAGCTATTTAAATGTCTGAGACTGGATTGGAACTTAAAAAGATGAACCTTCCTGAGTTCAGGCTTGGCACTCTATTCATCACACCAACTAGCCACCCATTGAGATATTGTTCGAGGACTCTAATTATCCTAAACTTCTCTTTGAAACAAACATCCATCCTTTTAAAATCTCTATCTTTTGTTTTAAATTCATAAAGTTATGACAGGGCATATTTTAGGGTGTTTTGAGGGGATTGATAAGAAATAATTTAATGCTGTAGATCATCCAAAAATGAATGGATGACAACTAAAGAGTATTTAAGCCTAAACAACAAAGTCTTACAAAGAAGTAATGAAATACTTTTCTTCTCTGTCACATGTGACTTTTCTTGAGAGACCATTCCAAAATGAATTATAGAAATATTCTGAGCTTGAGAACTTCAATGGAATAATCAATATCTCACACAGTATTAACTTGGAAGTACTGTACTCAATAGTTGCAAACATAATAGATTTTATTTAAAAAACTATCATTATTTTAGAAACACTTTGCTTGGTGATGTTTGAAAGCACAAAGTCATGTGAAATATAGCTAAATCAATATTAATATTCATCATTAATTATTTTATTAATTTAATTTAACTAAAATTCAATGACTTCATGTCAATGATAGTTTATTTATATGACAAGAATGAATATAACTTTAAATGACTGTAGGAAAAATATCACCAGATTTTAAATTATGCAGAATAGATCAAATCCCTTTTTGAATCTATGAAGTAAATGTGAGCTAGAACTTAAAAAGGAAATATTATGGAAGGGAAGGAAGAAGTTATACCTTAAAATGAAGATTTTGAATAAGAAGAGTAGGAGTGAGGAGTGGTATCCAAGGAAGTGTAATAATATGAGGCTCAAATTAAAAGATACCTGTTACTTCATTAAAAATTGAATTCCATGGAAAATAGCTGAGCATGATCATGTTCTCAGATATCTTTCGAATCCCATCATTAATTGATTTTGTATATCATTGTTTTCATCTTTCCTTTCATGCCACCTCCAACCAATACAATCACATATCCACATTATCCATATTTTGAAAATATTTATCAACTTTGAATAATATTGAACTGAATTTCCTATAAATTCAGCAAATTCAATTTATGTAAAAAACTATTAATTTTTCTTAAAACTTATTTGTCTTTCAAACTTCCTTATTTTTCTCAAATTACCAATGACCTTCCTCAGGTTAATAACTTCAGAATCATCCTGAATTACTCTCTCTCCATCCCTGTACTTTTCTAATTAGATGTAGTCTTCTTGATTCTAGCACCATAACATATTTCCTATCTATTTTATATATGATTTCAAATTATCTCCACTACTGTTTAGATCTTCATTATCTCTCACTGCACTATAACAATAAAATCCTTTGATAGTTAAAAAGGTTCAAGAGATACAAGAGATATAGTTCCTAGGTAATTTAATCATTTATTAATAAGGTCAACAAATTATTAATAAAAATGGCCATTTGACCAACTATCTTAGATCAAAGGCAGCAGGGATCATGGTTTTTATAGTTTTCAAAGCAATGAGGGACTGCTGGTGGCATCATGGCACCCTTACACAGAGATAATATCTGTATTCAGTCCACCTATAGTCTTGGTCTATTGAGACAAAAGATACACCAAAACTTGAGTAGACAAGATTGGGATTCCCAACTATAGATTAAATTCCTTGCAAATTTGTGTCTTTTCTAGTTCTGATGAAGATCTAAAAAAGTTAATGCTTTCTAATACCAGTGATATCTTTCAAAGAACTTGGACTAGGAAAAGGGGATATCTCTGAATTTCCCCTAAGATGTTGGTTAATAATAATTATTTATCTCAATACTCAAAAAGATTTCTTGTATCATGGTTCTCCTTTCTTCCCATTCATCCTTTGCATAGCTATTAAAGAGGAATTCCTAAGCCATTCCTCTGATCCTGTCACTTTCCTGAAGGTTGAACTCCAGAGGTTTTCTGTTACTTCTAGTATCAAGTCTCTAGATGGGAGACAATCAGATTCAAGTATCTTTCACAAGGTCACAGAGCTAGAAGTATAAAATCCTCCAGACTCTACCCTTTGTGCCATTATTACCTCACATTCAAAGCTAACTGGATATGGAAGAGAGAATGTGGCTGGTGACTTAGCACAACAACCCTCACTCCAATATAATTTAAGTGCATTTCATGGCATTACCTTCCTGATGTCATGGTCTTCTTCTAGAATGAAAGACAATCATTGTCATCATCATCATCATCATCATCATCATCATCATCATCATCATCATCATTATCATCATCATCATAAAGTACAAACTCCTGTTTTACATTTAAACCTTATATATACAGTCTAATTCCTACTTATTTCAGAAATAAACCTTGTTTACCTGAATCAGGAAAAAAAAGCATGAAAGGGAGTGAAATCTACTAAACATAAAAACTATCCTTATTCCTCACATTTGACCCAGGACAGACTGGAGCAAAACTTCATCTAAATTCATCCTTGGCTCTCAAGAAATTTGTCAAAGTTTGATTTGAGCAATATAAATTCACCATTACCACATTAGGGTAAGAATCTCTGAGGCATGCATATGATGATCTACTCCTCCCAAAGACAGATTGGGAATTAGGTCAAATAAACCATAAATAGATTTTAACTTTAAATATTTTATTAGACTAATATAGTCAGAATTTAAATAGCACTGGCAAGCTAGAATTCTCTAAATGTTAATATGAGAAAAATTGAAATAGAAAAGCAAATTTATTTAACTAGTCCAAGATAATGTGTAGTTATTTTGACTGTGCTCACATTAGATGGGCACTGCTTAACAATGGACATATAGCCTTTTACCCCCAAAGCACACTTAATGCTGAGTTTCATATATTTATTTTTCATGTATATTTATGAACTGTGTATATATTCCCCTCTCAGGATAATCATTTCTATGCTATCAGTTATATATCTCTTTGTCTGCTGTACCATGGAAGTGAATTTAATATGTGGTTAAATGGGACAACCATCTTTCTATTTCTCTATCAAGATTTCAAATTTTAAAAAGTGAAAAAAATAATACATTCTTATTTTATCCCAAAGTTTCTGTCTTTCTCTGAGGGGTAAAATAATGTCCTTTCCCCATCTCACATGTTTCTATTAATGATTTGCAAATGTTGGCATTTATGCATGAGCAGGAGCTACTTTTCAAAGTAACATATAACTGAATTTTAGTTCTTCTTTTTGACCTTTAAACATCTTGGTCTTGCCTCACTAATCTATCTTACTTGTTGGAGTCTTCCACTCTCTGTCATCTTCTTACCTCATTGAATCAAGGCCTTAGGATGACCTACTTCTAGCAAAGATCCATGGGTATTAAAGCCTCTGCTGTTATGGATCAAGGCTTCAATCTTGTTCCTGCAGAAAATTAGAATTAACAAATCAGTTCAATTTTATTCGTTAAAGTTTCATAAATTTAGGCTTTATTCTTTCTAAGGGAATTAACTGAACATCTTCTTTATTTCATCTTTTAATTATTTTCTGTCCCACAGAGAAGTGAAATATTTATTTCAAAATTCTAACATTTGGTTTAAAAGAGAACATTTTAAATGGCAAGAACAAATAATATACAAAACATAATGGTCAAAGTCCATCACATGTATTTCTTGCAAATCAATAAAAACCATCAAATTATAGACTAAGAATTCCAGTACAAAAAGAAAAAATAGCTACTTCTGACCTATTATCTAATAAGGTGAATTTGAAGTGAAAGTTGAACTCAAGAATATAAGTACTTAAAAAACCACTTATCATGATGGAAAATTTGTTTTCTTCTTAATAATCAAAATGAACTTTAAAAAGAAAAACTTACAAATCTCACTTTATCCCTTAATTGACTCCTCCCATAGCATAATTTTTTTTATAATAAAGATAAAAAAGGAGGAAAAGGTTCATCAAAACTGGGATATTCAAGAAGTCTATTGTCTAGATTTCCATATCCATAGTCCTTTAAATTTGCAATGAGGTACAGAGGGTGTTTTCATATTTTTTCTCTTTGGGGACAAACATTTTCATTATTATTTTGTAGCATTTAGAGTTGATTGTTTTTCTGCAGTTAGTTTCATTTTTTTTATCACATGACTTTGATTCATTTTTACTAACTTTCACAGGGAAAAGAATAAATTATATTATCATACCACAGGAGGTTTTTTAAATTTTGATTTTTAGGAGTAAAATGATTCTTTTAAAATTTTCAATTCAAGTAAAACTTTAAGTTTACAACATTGGTTAAAATTTACTTTTATCTCAGTTATTCAAATAATTGCACAAATCCTTATCTTCTCTTGCATATGTAATATATATATATTTTTAAAATGTGTGCAAATATATAGCATATATGTGAATTCATACATATACATACATATCAATACATGAATATAGATAAGGACAGTCAGTGCAGTGCATAGAACATTGACCTTAGAGTCAAGAGGACAGGAGTTCAAATTCAGCCTCAGATACTTTACACAAACTAGCTGTATGACTTGGGTAAGTCATTTAATACTGATTGCCCCACATATGGGGCTATCTCCAGTCTCCCTTATTCATATCTGGCCACTGGTCCCAGATGGCTCTGGAGGAAAAAGTGACATAGCACAGTACACCCTCATACAAATCCAATTAATGTGCTTGTCAGGGCATCACCTCCCTGATGTCATGGTCTTCTTTGAAAATGGACAATATTATTATGAATATAGATATAATCTTTATGCATATACAAATTATGTATATATATGTATATTTGTAACAGTATAATTCACACATCTGTAAAACAACCAGATTAAAGCAGGATTCAATTCAAATTGAAGATAAAATAAAAATTTCAGTTTAAGCTCCTTGCTAATTATTGATGATATGCTCCTCTTTTGAGTGGTACCATATAAATCAAATTGACCAAGTGAAATTCATATCAGTCAAATTATCAGTAGACATTTGTTAAATACTTAATATGTTACAAGGTGTTTGCTAGACCCCGAGAATGGAAATGCAAAGTCAAACAAACCCTATCACCAAAATATTAATATATTAGGTGGGCAGTAAAGTAAGGAAGGAGGAGAGTTATGTGAAACAAAATCCTACCAATAAAATATATACAAATTAAATACAAAGCATTTTTATTTGGGGGCTGGGATAGCTGGGAATACAAGGAAAGTCTTCATAAATGTGTAATTTAAATTTAATATTGAAGAAAATTTATTGTCTAAGAGGCAGAACATCCAAGTAAATTTCAGGCAAAGGCACAGAGATGTGAGTGGAGTTTAAGAGGGTAAGTGATGTGCAATAATAAGGTTGGAAAGATTCCTATCAAGTTTTGAAATGTTATCTTTAAATGGCCAACAAAAGATTTAATATCCACTTTTAGAATTCGTACAATCTCTTGTGTAATGAACATGATCAGATATGCACTTTAGGAAGAACCTTTAGGTAGCAGGATGGTGGATGTATTAAAGCAAAGGAATACTAGGCAGGTAAACCCACTAGCAGGCTGTCACACCTTTTTAAGAGGTGATCGATTCAGTCTAATATCTTTATAAAAATGTTTTCTTTGAAGTTGCATTTACACTATTCCATGATAAGAGAGTAAAAGGAGTAAAAATATATATTCTAAAATTTTCAAACAAAGTATTTCACCTAAGTAACCTCAATTAATTTAACTCTTCTGCTGAACTGTGAGATCCTTTGTGTTTTGCAATCATGATCAAACAAAAATGAAACCTCTTGAGCATCCTGTCCTTATACAAAGAAACTTTCATTCTTTGCTTTTGTGGATTGATATATAATCAAATCTTTAAGCTTTCTCAGAGAAAAAAAGGAAAATTCAATTTTGGAAATCATCATATAAGCCTTTTTTTCCTATCTACTAATTAAATTGTAGAGTTTAGTTTATTCAGTCATTTTTCAATTATGTCTGACAGTTCATGATGAGTTTTAAGAAGGGTTTATATAATTTTGGGGGGGGGGATTGTGAAAGGAATAGGAGAGATGGGCAGGTAAAGAGGATGTAGAAATTATTTTCTAGACTAGGAAATAGAAAAAGCATACTTGGAAAATTGTCCATAACCAATCAAAATAGTTTTAAAAAATACTATTTTAGTAGTTAATAAAACGGTTCATGAAAATTATTGACAAAAAGAATCATACAGCCTTGTTAAAAATAGCAAAACAAAACAAAAACTAAAGCAAAGTTTATTTTTTCCATCACCATTGCTAGAGAAAAAGGTTTAAATTTCTCTTTGTGCAGGTCTCTATTACTAGTTCCCAGACCTTATCAATAATGAAATGTATAACAACACGGTATTGCAGAGAACAATGGTCATAAAGTTCTTGAGTTTTTGATATTTTCAGTCATTTTTCAGATGCGACCTACTCTCCCTGACTTCTTTTGGAGTTTTCTTGGAAAAGATACAGGAGTGGTCTGCTATTTCGTTCTGCAGTTTTTTTGCAGATGAGAAAACTGAGGCAAAGAGTTTTAAGTGACTTGCCCACATTCACCCAAATAATAAAAGTCTGAGACCTGATTTTAACTCAGAAAAAATGTCTTCTTGATTCTGTCTGGCACTTTATCCAGTTTAACAGGTAGCTATTTGAGATCAATTTGTAGATTACTTCTGATGCTATAAACCATGTCCTAAATCCTAAAAATATTTACTTAATCTGAGACAATGCTTTCCAAAACTGACATCAAGAACCCATCCCTCTAAATTGATTTCAAAACTATTTTTAAAGAATGTTTCATTTAAAAATTACATTCCCTGGTTACATTTCCAAAGGTCCAAATTACTTTCATCAACAACTTTAAATGATTAAGAAAAAAGAAATATGCCAACTTTTCTACATAATGTTTGGGGAGAAATGTTAATGTCTTCAAAAATCAAATATGGTTATGTGATTTTAAAATGGTTCTATGTGCATATTTAGACATGATTTCTAAAACTAACACTTTTTATACTTTGCTTCAAATTAAAATAATTTTTAAAGAAATTTGACTTCTTGATTAGAGAAACTGCAGTCTTAATGAATAAGAGGAAAATCATAGCAAATTAACCATCTGAATTACCACATTAATGTGATCGTAAATGCTCACAGCATTTTAAAAAATTTCCACAGTCACATAAGCTTGTTTTAAGTACACATAACCAAGATGAACCACATATGACATCATGTGCTAATTGAGATCTTCATCAAGTCCTAGTATTTTTTTTGAAATCTTCGCTGCACTAAATATTCATCTAATTTCAATAAGTGACTCATGAATTAACCAATAGTTTTTTTTAGTGTTTTTATGATCCAATCATCAAAAACATTTATTGAGTACTAGCCTGAACTAAAACTTTGTTTATGGAATAAAAGCTAAGAAGCAATGGAATTATTCTCATAATTCAATTCAAAGATATTGTTGTCCTCCTGTGCTTCAAATTGGGAACAAATTATTATTATTTAGCTTTGCTATTTTTATTCTTACCGACCCAGTCTTTCTTAAAGAAAATATCTCTTTGTATATGTTTAGGCAATATCAGCACATACCAGAGAAATTTCTTTTATAATTCAATTTTGTATATTGAAGCAGCTTCTTTTTTCTTGTTCCCCTCAATTGGTCCTTTGCTATCCTCAAAATGAACATACTGAATTATCTTCTCCCTTGACAAAAATTGAAAATTTCATTACAGTGACTATGATATCTTTTTCCAGTCCTGGCAAGTAGCTTTCTTGTGGCAATGTATATAGGGACTGAGCTATCATCAATGTGACTAATAATCTCCTTTGCGGTTATTTTTCTAGCATTACCATAGGTGCAGGAAGAAGATCAGCAATATAATTATAGATTCATAGAACATTAGAGTCATAATATATCATGTAAATCCTTTGGTCTAACTTTTATATTTATACAAAGGGAAGAGAATGAGGATAATGAAGTGATTTCATCATGCTCACACAGCAGAACATGGTCTAAAACAAACACAACTATCTGAATTCCAGGTTCAGTTCTTCACAGCTACATACAATGTACAGTTCAGGCTGAACTCCTTCCTCATCTAGGCTAGTATGTGGTTAACATCATACCTTATCTGAAATAAAATTATTGCATATGAGATTTAGAAATTTTGTTTTTTTACAGATTATAATGATTGATTAGAATAAATATGCAATATGTAGGTTCTGGGTTAATTCTCCCAATCCCTTATCTAATAGACAGACTAAATCAGCTGGAAAAAAAAAACCAAAAAAAGCCAAAATTAGCTATTTTTCCTCTATGTTTACTAGTAGTAACCCTTTGTAGCTACAGGGACTGGAGTGGGGGAATGGCAGAGAGTTCTCAGATGGTCTCTTTTCCTAATTTTTGTTCACAGTCTCATTCATTGTGCTTTCTTTAATATCTTTCTCTAATTAAGAGCACTCTAATTCATTTTAACCAATTAATATCGATTGGATTTTACAAATGAATATTTGCTAAGGAATTATAGCAATAACTGAAGTTTAACAATCATCTCATGGGGGGAGCACACAATTCTAAATCCTCATGTTCCTCAGGAAAAGTGCATTGAAGACACACACAGAAGAGAGGGATAAATGTCATAATCACAATTTTCTTTCCAACCTATTTTAAGATAGAAATTTTTGCCTTTCCCTTCATTCGAGAAGGAAAATATTTCCTCAACTGGAGTTTTTTATAGATACTCAGTTCTAAGTCAATTACCATTTAAAATAATTTTAATCATCATGCAGTAAATTAGCTGATAGGGACAAAAAACTATATCATCATGTCTGTCCAGAAGAAAGCTCATTATGCTTCCCAGATTAAGCTGGACATGCTTTAAGTACATGGTCTTCACTGTACATTCCTCACCTTTACACATGTATCTGATCTACCAAAGCTCATATTTAAAATATCAACACTTATTTCTCATCATAAATTTAAAAGGAAATTTTCTGTGATCAGTATGAAAGAAGAGTCTTATCTACTGTTTGTGGTACCAGTTCACTGATCTGTGGAAATAACAAACATGGTTCTGCTTGTCAAATTTACATACCTTGTATTTTTTACTCAAATTGAAATTCTTAATTATGCTTTTCTTTTCTACTTATTTTTGTTTTTTTGTTTTGATTGAAATGGTTTTTATCAAGGTATCTTGAGAAAATGGCATACCCCACTAATGGTGGGACAGAGGGCCAGGGAAACCCCAAAATACAATCTCTTTTACACAGTTTGAAATGCTTTGTTCTTGCCCCTTCATGCCAACCATAGGCTGGGATCACAAATCTAATTAAGGCATTGGTTCCTATACATTTTCCCACTCTGCTCGTTATACTAATGTGCAAGAACAGATAGATCTTCTTGAGCATGTGCAAAGGAGAAGGTCAAGACTCTAGGTTACTCTGGACCAGTTAAGGACTAGTTTCTTTTAATCTTGAGTTTATCATTTTTGGAATAGGATTAGGAGAACTCTCCAGTTTTGTGATTGACTGGGGTCATTCCCACTTTGTAATGGATTTCAAAGGGGCCCCCCCTCCACACCCTGTGAAGACCAACAACCCCCTTCATTCCTCACAACTCCCCCCCTTTTCTTTGTAATAACAACTCGGTTTTCACACTTCACCAGCAGTGTCTTCCTCAAATTAACTCACAATCCTCATTCTTGATAAGACTACTGACTATTCCTATCAATATTTTTACCTCTTCATTATTAGAGCCATGTACCCATCTTTATTTGCAGATAGAATTTTGTACTATTCCAGTTATTAACTGGATCATACAAGGGAGACACACATGGGTGACAGACTTAGGTTCAATAGTAAGATACCCAGTAACAGTTTCCACTATAAATCAGCAAGCCAATTCATCCAAGTGATACGAAATGGACTTGTCCAGGTTTGGATTGGAATATGTGCCAATTTTCTGATATCCCTATTTATATCCTTTACCATCTGCCCATTGTCATCTATCTTTGGACAACAACTTTATAAGTTCAGTTTACCACAGACCCCTCCTTCAGGCAACAGGCATTCCAATACCAATCTATCTTGAATGATTGACTCTCTTGTTAGCATGGCTTGGTCAGTCAGCAAGTTGAAGGCCCTAGCTGTTTGGTAATTATTTCTAATACAGCTTAGAATCTAATATAAATTTGGGTTCTGTAGCCCCAACTCTCATCTTGTGCCCAGGAAGGAGGCCCTTAAGTCTAGATAACAACTCCCTGACCAACCCTTTGGACAAATGGGTATAAGCAGTATGTAAGCAGTAGTCCTCTGTTGTCTCTAGTACACTACTGTTTATCTACTGTTTGTGATACTATGTCACCGATTTGTCATTCAATTGACCTTCTGGTAATATACTTTCCTGGGTTTTCAACAAATGGATAATACTGTCCATCCTTACTTTTAAGGAGCCTTCTTAATTAGGCCATTTAATCATCATCATCATCATCATCATCATAGGTTTATTTACAAAGTTGTTCTATCTCCTTCCACTGGCAAGTTTTTATACCAATGTCTTTAGACAGGTCTTCCTGGCTCCAAAATTGATCAAAACAAATTCCTGATTTTGTGGTATTGGACCAACCCCAAGAATACCTAATATATCTAGTGATGTTTCTTAAATTATTTTTCTTGCAAATGGTCATTTCAGCACTTTCCTTGGAAGTTCATACTAATTGATAATCACAGTTTCCCTTAACAAATGCCCTTGTTTGTGTATCTTTACAAGGGATCCAGGTATCATCATTACAATCTCACATGAGTCTCAGTCCATATATCAAAAGTTATAAAGTCCAGAATATATGTGCCCTGCTTCTGGACATGTCCAGACATTTGCTACTCCCCAGGAAAATATCCTCACTGGTCTGTAATAAATAATAGTCACCCTGAACTGACTCAGTCATATGCCACCCATGTATCTCTCTCCTCTGGATCAGAATCCTGTGCCACAGTGCACCTCTGACCAAGGACTGAGAATCCAGGCTGGTTCCAGGGGTACAGCTACCCAATGCCAATTCTCAAACTGCTGTGCACTACCACAACTCCAACAGTTAGCCACACCAAAAGAAAGACAGGACATTGACTTCTGTCAGCTAGATTCTCCTCCCACCTTTACTAATACCCCATTGTCTAAATCTGAGAAAGAATTCTACCCTAGATGGGATATACAGACTCAAGTAGGATATAATCATGCCACTCAATAATCTCCCTTTCTCCCTCAATGGAGAACACATTCTCACCTTGCCTCCCCTCTTCCTTTCCATAAAGAGAAGCACATAAGTAGGAGTGTCAAGGGGAAGTTACAGATAAACAATGTACACATAGGCAAGAGATGGTGGAAATGAACTGGTTCAGTGTGTCTCCTCTTTTCTCTTCTCTTCTCCTCTGGAGACATCCAACGTCCTTGTGCACCTTCCAAATCTGTCCAAAAACATTCTCTCCAGTTCTGGTGGCTAGTTGAGACCTTGTCTTCTGGTAATGTAACTGCTTAACATCCTACTCAGATCAAAATACATGTTTCTATCAGAAAACAATGAGATTCTGGAGCTTATTACAATTTACATTTTGCCTTATTGCCATATTGACTAACATATTTCACGTTTAACAGAATAAACTTCCATTAGTGTTTTACTACATGCCTAAACTCCCAATGAGAATTATCACATTGACTCCAGTTTGTAACATATACATTCAACAGTCATCTTTGTTCTAAGAGTACCCAGCAACTGATTTAACATAAAACAATCTTAACCTTTGCTCTCATTTCAATAATGACTCAAACATCTCAAACTCTCATGGACACAGGGACTGGGAACCCCCCCCCCCAAATGAATATTTTCCCTAAAATATTCCCATATTTTCCTTTTCCTGATGCACTTATCTAACTCACATTCCTTTCGTTAAACTAGAACTTGTAAACTAATTATACTTAGAATTTCCCATTCTTCTTACCTAACATTCCCTCTAAAAAATCAAGGAAACTTAATTCCTACATTAACATGTAGCTGATAGTAGATGGAAGAGCCAGACACCTAACCTATCTCTGACTATTAGACACAATTCACCTAAAACTTTTTTTCTGTTTCCTTAGTAACTATAAAGATCCAGTACATTAAAGGAAAATTCCTTTACAGATATAATATTGAATGTCAGTGTCCAGGCAGAGGTCATATGGGTAGTTTAAATGTCTTAGACCAGATTTATTCTTCCAAACGTCATTTTGGGGAAATCAAGCCAAAGGGGTCCAACCTCAGGCATACTGAGGAGCCACCCCTTCTGCTGCATGAACCTGTCACCTGATAACTTTAGCTCATTGGCTTCCTTGGCTTCAAAAACTTGGCATTTACCCAGTAGCATTTCTTTTTTTTGACCATCCTGCTATCTGACATAAGAGAAAATGGATTAAAAATCCCACGATCTAAAATAATTGTTTTACCTAGTTAGAACTTCCAGTGAATACAATTCACTAAAGTCAAATTATAATCTTAATGGAGTTCCAATTAATGAAACCCCTACCTAAATCTCTTGAGTATCCTTCCTGGGTCTTTGCCTAAAACGTGGAATTCTAACTATGATTGGCCTACAGACCTCATCTCCTACCCCTTACTAGAGACATCCCTTTGTCTAAAATAACATCTACTCCATCTCTAAATAAAGATGGTATATCAGATTGCTCTTGGCTAGAGAAACCTCCTTCTAGCCTAAAATTGTTTAGGTACTAGTCATCTTCAACATACAAATTGTTATTTTTGTTTCAGCAAGGAAATTAGGGTTAAGTGACCTGCCCAAATCTTTCCCAAGATTTCCCTAGGTTATCATTAAGTGTCTGAGACCTGATTTGAAATCAAGAACTCCTGATTCCAGGGCTGTTGCTCTATCCCCTGCACCACGTAGCTGCTCCCTAACATACAAATTAAATACAGAATTCTTTCATCTTAGGTAGCTTTAAATTTCCAACATGTGTTATTAATTTCAATATAACAGAACAGGAATAAAAGTAACAAATTACTAGATTTTACAAAGCAATCCTTCCATTATTACATTATTCAGGAACCCACAGATCTATCCCAGAAAGGGTCATACTTTTTGATATTTTCCTTATTGTCCTTCAAAGTAATTACACATTAATCCCAGAGTTTGACAATACAGTATTTAAATAGCATTTGCAAGCAAAAACAAAACATTGCAAATACAATTTCTTTGCAGTTACAAAAATAATCACATATTGGATAAATACATCTTACTTATCAATAAGTTACCTACACAATTATCGGTTATCCATCAGAGCCCCCAACATCAGCTGTCTGCAGTTAACAAGAAGTCCACATTCTTAACTTCATAATAATTAAACATTCATTGTTAATAAGCATTAATCATAAGATGCTTTTTTTAAATATCTCATTTTTCCTTAGAACAAGAGCAAAATGAATATCCCATGATCTTTATACTTTTGTCTCTTTTCCCAGAACATCAGAATCCAATACCATACATATCATACATTTAAAACTCGAAATGCAATTACAACTACACTTCCCAACAATTTAGTTGAATAAAAGCTTTAGAGCACCTTATACAGAGAATCCAACACTAACATTCCAAAAGTTCTATCCAAAATAAAAATACAATTGTTAGCATTATTAGGCTTAACAAAACAAATTAAAGATTTTTCTCAAAAGAAATCAGTAAACATCCCTGATAACATAGATAATTCTCTTCTTAGTAATACAATACCACTTTCTTTAACGCAAAAGTGTTACAATAAAGTTTAAAATCACAAACCACTTAACTATTTGCAATAGTTCAAATAGTTTATACAATAGTTTATACAATAGTATATACAATAGTTCAAATAGTTTATACGATAGTTTATACAATAGTATATACAATAGTTCAAATAGTTTATAATACAAACTAATTTAACAATCTAGGTTATTTAATTCCTCCCATTCTGTACAAATTTTGTCAGAATGTTACAACACTAATATCCCTTTTAAAATCCTCAGTGTGCTTCCCCAAACTCTAGTTCAGAATCCTAAAACAGTGAAAGTCATCACTTTAAAGCCACATGGCCAGAGCAGATATTCATTAAACATGGTTTCCTTTTAATAGACGTGTCTCCAATCCCTGAACATATATATATATATATATATATATATATATATATAATATATATATATATATATATATATGGGTCTCATTCCCTTTAAGACTTAAGTACTTGAAGTCTCTTGTCCATCCCCCTCCACAGGCAGATGGGACATTCATCATGTAGACTCAGTCTAGAGTTCACGTCTTAACAACAGAGTAGATGGGATCAGGGCCATGTGTCCAACCCACCACCCCCTTCTCCCAAGTCAGGGAGAAAGCATGGGATCTTTCCCAAGACACTCATAAGGATAAGAAATATTCCCTCCTATAACTTCTCAATCTTTCCCTTAAACTTCTTTCTCTCAAACTCTTCTAAACTCTCCTAGAATCACAGATTTTTTCTGTTTGAGAATACCCCTCCCCTTTTCTCTTTAACTCTATACATGAGCACTGCTACCACTGGCTCAGTGAGGGAGGGACTGATCTCCAAATGGGAGCTGCTGCCCAACTACTTCCTTCTCCCCCTACCTTCTGAAATTCCTCAGCTGAACTCCCAGTTCCCCCAGGGTAGA
Source organism: Macrotis lagotis (assembly GCF_037893015.1). Taxonomy (NCBI): domain Eukaryota; kingdom Metazoa; phylum Chordata; class Mammalia; order Peramelemorphia; family Peramelidae; genus Macrotis; species Macrotis lagotis. The sequence continues at coordinate 391,093,448 of NC_133666.1, forward strand.
GCAAGCTGGGTCTCCAGACCCAGTAATGCCTAAAACAGACACTAACACAAGACAGGACAAAAGAACGAACACACATACTTCCTCAAGAACGTTCAAACTCAATCACAAAGCACTGGATCCAATCTGCTTCTTTCCTTCTTTTTGGCTTCCTTGGCTTCCAACTAGCAGTCACGTGGCTCCCTTGCCCCCCCCCCCCAAGGCTGGAGGCAAACTTCCCCTTTTGAGATTTGGGTGAAATTCCTGGAGAGGGAACCCATACTCTCCTCCCTTGGGACATACTATTGTCTTCTGGCCTCTCCTTTGGGATAGCTCTCCCACATGGAGGGCTTCTCAGTCAATCCAGGGTGGTTCTGGCCATTGATGCCACCCTGGAAATTGCCTCTTTACCATCGTTCTACTCCCGGACATTTTAATCACTGTTGGCTCCAAACCCCAGGCCAATCTTCCCAGGAATCTCTGAGATATTTATCCAGGAAAGAACACCAAGAAAGTGGGCTTGAAATCAAGCCAATTGTATGCATTATTTTCTTGTGTTCTTCCTGAAAAATACTAGGAAAATAGATTTAATATCTTGAGACAAATCCCCAAATTGTTATCAATGCCTCAGGAATATTTAGTCCAGATTGATTGAAATCGATTTTATTAAGATATCTTAACAAAATTGCACACCAATCTCATGGTGCGAAAGAGGGGCCTTCTCATCTACTTTTTGTGAAATTTTTTCCACTTCTATTCCCTAAAGACCTTTCTTGGAGAAAAAATGTAGAAGGATATTTTCCTGGAAAATATGGAATAAAAGAAGCCTAGTTTCATTTCCTCTCTTTCTTCTATAGATTTTTCTCATCTGTCTCTTTAACTCTACAATACAAATAGCAACTTTAAATATTAACATAATATTCTTCTTTCCCTGAGGTTCCCTCTTTGCATTAGGGAAAAAAACACTTAAAAAGCCAAATTGTGCTTTTTCTAATTCTTTAAAATATCATGTTATCTAAAGCTTTCCCTAGAGCACATGCCAACCAGTCACCAGAATTCTGCCAAGTTGAAAAACTTCCTTTTCAGAAGACTCACCAGTTGAATTCTTCCTGTGGATGCCAAAAATGCTTGCAATGGATGCAAGAAAATCAATGTTAGTTTATCCTTTTTTCTGGTTCTATTATTTTGATATTTTATCTTCTGAAACAATATTTTAGCATATTCATAACCAGGTCATTGGATAGAACATCCAACTTCTTGTTTTGGTTACCAGTGACGTGGGTCATTGAATCAATAGAGATTCAATAGAGATTCCCAGTTTTCCAAACAGCAAAGGAGATAGCTTTGACAGTGGCACAGAGGTTGTTAAGTAACTGAGTCATCTCTATGGTGCACTTGACTTTTCTGCCTTTCTACATGGTAACCAAGTGAGCATGTTGACATCAGTGTTGTAGAAAGACCCGTCACTCGTGAGAGGGTCAGAGGGGTAGATGTCCTTAGGGAAAGAGGAATTCTGAGCTTAGCAAGCAGTTGGAGAAGCCAGAGTAGAGAGAATGAATTGGTCTTTGCACCAATGTGTGGAGGAGAGGCTCCAGTCTCCAAATCCCAAGGGTCCCATCAGTCACTGGAACAGGAAGCCTTTCTTAAAATAGATTCTTAATCTATTTTCCTGGTATTATAGATAATTGAACCTAAAGTGCTTATATATATTAATGCATATGTAATATATGTGTATGTATATGTTTATAAACTACATATTTATATATTTATGTGTATATATACATTGAAATATGTATATACATAATCAAAATCTGTCTATATTTTCATTGAATCTATAAGAAAACTAGCCAAGATATTAGTACTTGATACAAAAATAAATTTTAATAATATCAGATTCTTAGACGTATATTAAATATTTCTTCACATGTGCAATTAAAACGGTGAATAGTTACTAAAGTAGTTACTAAACTAGTTACTAAAGTAGAAACAGAATAGGGGCTGGTAACAGTACAAACATTCCAATCACATGTATTTAAAATTATGATTCAGTAAAGGAAGTAGAGAATGCAAAGATAAAACTCTGAGATAGTGATAACATTTTTTATTTCTCAGCAGTTCACCAAATTTGATGGGGAATGGGGAAAAAAGGAGCTTAGCTTAGTGCTTGGCACATGCTAGGCACTTTATGAATTCTTATTAGTTTTATCAAAATATTTTGAGAGGACAATAAAAAAACTTTTTTGGTTCTCTTATTTGGAGATGACCAATTTTTCAAAATGAAACATAAACATTCACTAGGTATTTTTCAATAGATTTGAACTATGGGCATTAATAGTAATAGCAATCACTGAGATGAGTTTTCTCCTCCTTGCAAGGAGCAGTAAGTTATACTTTATCCTGGAAAAATAAATAATTGAGCCTCAGGAATACAGCACAATTTATGTGTGGGGAGCAAAGCTAAAAGCAGGAAAGTGGAATACTCAGTTATGAAATAAAAGGGTATTAAGAGCATCATCCAACTCCCTCATTTCACATATAGAAAAAAAGTTTATGTTGGCTATATAAATGACTGAATCAGAATTTGAATCTAGGTTACATAACTTCAAATTCAGTACCTTGTCCTTTGAGCAAGTCTTAATATGACTCTCTAGCATTCCCCAAATATGAGTATGAAAAGAAATAAATTGTCAGTATGGCCATGAAAAAGATAACAGGAAGTAGGAGGTGGGCATGAGTCCAGCTGTTTTCATACCATTTTTTTGTGCAAGTGACATCATCTCTATTTTATTATCCCTATTGATTCCTTCATAGAAACTGTCTCTCGTTCTTAAGAGGTTTTCCTTTCTCATTTCTGTTCCCAATAAGGCAGAGCTACTTCAGGGCAAATATTAAATTAATAAATGCCTTGAGCCCTACACTCTTTTGGGGGTGGGGGAGAGAATAATGGACTTCCCTAACTTAATAGTGCTGTAGAGAGACTTACAGCCCAGATGGTGGATAAAAGCGATGCACTGTTTAAAGTTCTCCTTGTTTTCTCTCAGAACTAATTTGAACTAATCCTCTTAACAGATTTTGCAATCACAGAACCAGAGAAGAATTGAGGGGAACATTTTGAAGCAAGATCTGTCATAAGGGATATTGGGCAAACCGGGGGCAGAGAGCAGAGAGTTAGCACAGGGGTAGCAGGGTGAGGCTGGAACAGCAGTGGAAGTGTTTATTGTGTGCATGGTGAGTGGAGAAGAACTCCAGCACAGTGACCCAGACATCTATATGATTAGCTCAGCTGATATGGAAGGCACTAGCAGAGAACCCCCTTGTTTCCAGCTGAGTATGCCCCACTGCATTCTTGTCTTAGGCCCTGACTTTCTCCAGAATAAACACAATAACAGACCCCAGGTGTTTGCACCTTGCCCAAAGGCCCTGGTTTGGACTGCAGATCTCTTCCAGCATTGAATGCTGATTAAGATGATTAACTTTCTACCCTAAGGCCCCAGTCAGATTGTGTGAGGACAGCCCAGATCCTGCTGCCCTCCTAACCCTCCAGCTCTAAAGAGTGGGCCACTAATCAATATCACAGACAATCCAGAGAAAGTTTATGATATCCCTTACTGGTCTGTTCCCTGAGGAACCCCTGGAGTTATGAAACCCAAGCAAGGTCTCTAGGAATTTCAACATCAACTTTCTGAGAACCAGCCTCTCCTGCAATACAAGACAATAAGGAATAGACCAAAAATGAAGAAAGGCTAACACAGAACAGGATCCATTGAATGTTACCTTGAAGCCAAGGATGCTAACTGAGAGAGGACTGGAGCTTCATAGGACAATATAAATTAGTTTCTAGCCCAGAAAGATTTCTTAGAAAATATCAGAAAGGATTTTCAATATCAAATGGAAAAACTGGGAAAGATATACTAAAGAAAATTATCACTATGCAAGTGAAAATTAACATCTTACACAAGAAAACAATTCTTTTGAAAATACAATTGGACAAGTGCAAAAAGAAAATAATTCTCTCCAAAACACAATTGAGCACATGGAAAAAGACAACTCCTTCCAAAATAGAATTGACTAACTAGAAAAGGAGATGCAAAAGGCAAATGAAGAAACATCTTCTCTAAAAAATTATTGGAATCTGTGAAACCTAATATCATGTGGCACCAAGACTCTGTTATGCAAAATCAAAAAAAATGATAAAGATAGAATAAAATGTAAAATACCTCATCGGCAAAACAACTGACCTGGAAAAATAGATCCAGGAGAGAAAATTAAAGAACCATAGGCCTCCTTGAAAACTTTGACAAATGAAAAGGCCTGGATTTCATATTTCAGGATATCGTAAAGGAAAACTGCCCTGATATCCTAGAATTAGAGGGCAAAATGGTGATCAAAAGAATACACAAATCCCCTCCTGAAAGTGATCCCAAAAGAAAAACACCAAAGAATACTATGGCCAAACTCCAGAACTATTAGATAGAGGAGAAAAATCCTACAAGTGACCAAAAAAAAGAAATAATTCAGATGCCAAGGAGCAACAGTCAAGATTACACAAGACCTGGCTACATCAACATTAAGGCATCAAAGGCCCCATGATATGATATTCTGGAGAGCATGGGAGCTTGAAATACAACTAAGAATTCACTATCTAGCAAAAAAAGCCTTAGTTCCTTAGAAAATGTACATTTAAAAAGATCGGAGGCATTCAAATTTTCTTGATGAGGAGACCATAGATAAATAGAAAATCTGGTATTCAAAGAGGAGACTCAAGAGCTACATGAAAAAGTAAACAGAGGAAAAGAAAAAAAAATGTTATCCAAAAAGATGAAACAGGTTATATCCCCACCAACAGGAAGATTCTCATAACTCTTGAGAATTGTCATTCTATTAGAGGGAATATACATAGCCAGAAGGAATAGACATCCATGACATGTCTATGAATTTTATGGAATAATTCAAAAAAAAATCTCATTAAAAAGGGGAGACAAGAAAGAGATGTGGAAGAAGTGGTAGATTAAATGGAGTAAAAATTACAACACATGAAAAGTGCAAAGGACCTATTGCAATAGAGGGGCCAAAGGGAAGAGTTGAGATGAGAACCATGTGAATCTTACTTTCATCAGATTTGGCTCAAAGAAGAATTAACTCACACACTAAGTTGAGTTTGGAAACTTATGTTACTTTTCAGTTTGAAGATGGGAAATGGGGGAGGGGAAGGAAAGGATGGACTGATAGAAGGAAGGGAAAGTAGAAGGGATAAAGAGAAAGGAGAAAGATAAGGAAGTGAGGTGGATAGAAAGAGTAAGCATACTGAAGGAGGTGCTAATGAGAAACAAAATATTGGGAGAATTAAAATTTAAAAAAGGAGAGAATACAAATGGAGGGAAAATAGACTGGATGGCAATAAAGAGTTAGTAATTATAATTTTGAATGTATATGCGAAAGAACTCTCTCAGAAAATGGAAGCAGATAGCAAAATTTATTAAAAACCAAAATCCTACAATATGCTGCTTACAAGAGATACACACAGATTGAAGGTGGAGCAGATTATATTATGCTTCAGCTGAAGTGAAAAAGGCAGGGGTAGCAATCCTTATCTCAGAGAAAGAAGCTACAAAAATCATTGAAAGAGATAAGGAAGGAAATTATACCCTCCTAAAGGAACCATAGATAATAAAGTAATTTTAATTCTTAGAGGAGAAGCTGAATGAATTATGGGAATAAATAGCAAAACTCTACTAGTCAAAGAATATGCAAAGGCAATTCTCAGATGAGGAAATAAAAGCATCTCTGATGTACTACCTCACACTTCTCATATTTGACAATATTACCAGGAAGAATAATGATCTTGAAGGGATGTGGGAAATCTGGGACAATAATTCATTCTTGATGGAGCTGTGAACTGATCAGGTCTTTCTGGAGAGCAATTTGGAATTATGCCAAAAGGACAATAAAAATGTCCATACCCTTTCATCCCGCAGTACTACTACTGAGACTATACCTTGGAGAGATCATGAAAAAGGCTAAAAATCCCACATGTATAAAAATATTCATTGCAATTCTGTTTATAGTGTCAAATAATTAGAAACTGAGAATTTGCCCATCATTTAAGGGAAATTGTGGTATATTTATGTGATGGAACTCTAGTGGTTCTATAAGGAAACATATGGGATTTCATTTCAGAAAATCCTGGAAAATCTTACATGGATTGATATTATTTGACATCAGCCGAACCCAGTGCAATAATCAGGGCCAATTTTACGGGATTTGTGATGGAGTATCTAGAGAAGGAAGTATGGAATTTGAACCAAGAACAGAGATTATTGCTTTCAATTTTTAGAAGTGTCATAGGTGCTTTGTAATTTTGCTATCTCATGTTTTCTTCCTTTTAGATCGGTTTTTCTTTCCTCTCAATACAAGTTCTCTCAGTTGAACTGGACCTGTGTGTATCATGGAAGCAAATGTAAAGACGATAATGGGGTAACTTTTGTCAGAAGGTAAAGGGAAGGGAAGAAATGGGGTGAAGAAGAAAAAAATTATCAAAACCTTGTTAAAAACAATTGGTAGAAATTACCATTTTATATAATTGGAAAAAAATAAAATATTTATTTTAAATAAGTGCTGGGGAATGAAACAGTATTAAAGGAAAAATGTCTATGGTGCACCTGGAATCCTAGATCCACGCTTCATCTAGATAATTGGCTCATTTTTGTGATCAGGTCAAGTTTCCCGTCTTCTATAATAATGGTAAGGAAAATAGTGATCATGATGATGTGATGATAATAAAATACTAGATAGTACAAATAGGTATCTGTCATATATAAGATATTATATGATTAAAATATTTTAACATCTTATAAATGCCATATATTCCTTGACTTATATTTGTATACCTAGATATGGCTTCATGGCCATATGTATGCCTACACACTTATACATATGATTTTATATCCATATTCACATATGTATATATTCATGCAAATCGATATATACATATATTATATTATAGAGAGATATATCTATATTTTTCTATCAATATACTTATTAACTAGAGAACCCATATACTAGATATCAAAAGAAACTCTCTCCTTCTGTATGTGTAAGTTAACATAACCTCCTTCTTGGATGTATTTGAATAATTTCAACATATGGATATATATATATATATATATATATATATATATATATATATATATATATATACTTGGTAATAAGTTTTACTTTCTTACTGAATTTTTAGAGTAGCTAGACAGAAATAAATAATAGTCTTCAAAAAAGAGAGAAGAAATTTAGAATAGATATAAAATCTCTTGGGAAATGAGAAGACTGTAATTAATGGTTTGGTTCAGATGCTATAGAAATTTCAGCAATCAGATTATGAACACCTCTCTTATTGAGCACATTCACTTGTGTTTGTAACTTCCTTCAAAGTGGCTATATAACAGGTTGTGACAGGTTACACTGATAAACAAAGCAAGTGATTTCTCTCACCTTATTGTATTCAAAAGTTTGCCTCTGCTCCCAGATGTGGCTAAGATTTTCTGCAGTAGTACTCTTATAATGCATTTCCTGCTCTTCTTTCATTCCTGAGGGTTGAAATGAGGACAAGTCGATGAGTTTCTGTCATAATTCCTTAGTTCTCCTGAAAAAGCTGAAAGAAGGAGGTATCAGTGGACTTCGAGTCATGATTTTTCATTGAGGTTTTAATCCTCAAACCATTAATAGATCAAATTCTATTCTGCCCAACAAATATGCATGCCTAAAATTTCTTTCATTTCTTTATCATGAAGCAAATATATTCATGGTATTATAGCTTAAAGTTTCATCTTAAAATAATTTATGTATCAATAGTAGTGCATAAGGGTACAATAATGTTAAATGAAGTAAATGTCTTAGACAGACCCATGGAGACTAGAAGATCACACTTCATCAACCTATAATTGAGTAAGATATTTTAGCTCTATAAAACTTCCCCTGAAACACAGCCCTTGGTATATAGAGCAGATATGTATCAGTTTACCCTCAGCAGAAGGTAAGTTTCTAGTTTTAGGCATCTGAGGGAGATCATGGTGAAGAAGCAATAACAAGACTAAAATCATTATCTTGATTTCCAGTTATTCTTATGTTATATTTATCTTTTATAGTCAAAGCAAGTAATGCTATTTTTGACCTATATTCTGCTAAAGATTTTCAATAGAGAGAGAAAACTAGAGTACAAATCTCATTAAATAATGAGGAGGACTATATGTGTTTTTAGGGGCCTGACAAAACCAAGTTTGTGCTATAACTTTTACTTATCTAGGCTTCAGTTTCCTTATATTTAAAATAAGATGGGAGACTTCTTCCTCTCTTATTTGCTTTTTAAATTCTTTTTAAGCTCTTTGATGAGCTTTCGTTTTTGAGAAAAATTTAACTGTTTTGATACTTCTCTTGTGAGTCATTCTTTCTCTGATTTCTTCTTCAGATATAGCATTGTTATCTTTCTCTGCAAAGTAGTTTTCTATAGCAAGTACTCTTTTAGTTTTTTGCTCATCTTTGTTGTTTTAGATCTGCTCCTGGAGTATACGGAGTATAGATCCAAGGCTTACTGTTGTTGTTGTTGTTGTTGTTGTTGTTGTTGTTGTTGTTGTTGTTGGGCCTAGGGTCTGATCACTGACTTACCATTGGCCAAGATGTTACCTATGCAGTCCAGGCCTTGTCTTTGCAGAGTTTTGTGTCCTTCTTTATGACCAGGTTCAGACTTAGCCATGGTTTGTTCACTACCCAGTCCTGTCTTTTATCCTGGTGTTCCCAAGGTTCAGATTCTACAAGGACTGGGATCCTCTCTGCTGGCTTTTCCCTATAAAAGATAAATTAAGCCTCTGATCTGACATTCAAGCTACAGATCCCACCGAGAGAAAGAAAAAAAAAATCAACATAATATCCAGTAGTGGACATCATCAAGGATCGTAAGTGAAGATGCTTCTAATAGGGGGGAAAAGGGAAGTAAAGGCCAGGAGGTGGGAAAGTTGGAAAGTTAGCATTTAGCCACAGTTTCATGCAGGTACTGAGAGTTTGACAGCAGCAAAGATTTCAGCAGGTAGATAGCAAGCCATCATGGAGTTTAAAAAAGAATTTAAAAACTAAAAAAGAGGAAGAAGAAAAGTGGAAACAAGAAAGGACAGTCATGTAGGAATATTATGGAAAATTGACTATAGAATTCAACAACTTTAAAAGGAAACCTAGGAAAAAGTATTTAATGAAAATAAAGCCCTAAAAAATTAGAATTGAACAAATACAAACCAATAAATTTTTGATGCCACAAGATTCCATTAAACAATAAGAGACTAAAAACATTTAAGAAAATGTAAAGTACCTTTTAGGGTAAACAAATGACTTGGAAAATAGATCCAGTGGAAACAATATACAAATCATCAGACTACCAGAAAGCTTAGATCAAAAAAAGAACGTGGAAAACATCATGCAGGAAATTATAAGGGAAAACTGTCCAAATCTGTAAGAATATGAAAATAATAAAACCATTTAAAGAAAGAATACAATAGAATCTCTTCAGAAAGAGACCCCTGGATAAAAAAAAAACTTCAAGGGCTGTTATAGTCCAATTCTAGAACTCTCAAATATGGGAGTTAATACTACAAGATGCAAAAAGAAGCAATTTACTACAAAGGAAACACAATCAGACTCATACAGGACTTATTAACCTCAACACTGAAGGATCAGAAGACCTGGAATACTATATATTCCAGATCGAAGGATGTGGGGAATATAATCCAGAGTGTCCTACCCTGCAAAATTCAGCATATGTTGTCAGGGAAAAAGATGAATGTTGGATGAAATAGAAGACTTCTACATTTCTTGACAAAAAGACCAGAACTGAACAGAGAATTCAATTGCCAAATACACGACTCAGGAGTTGCATAAAAAGGTAAATGAAAAGAGGAAGGAAAAACAAAACAACTGGTGGTCAAGACCATCAAATTGGAAAAAGGAAAAATATAATATGTTTAATTTTTGAAAACATTCCTTCGCTCAGGATAATTAAAGGTTCAAATATAATTGAAGAGATTGAACTTAAACGATATGGATATAATTGGGTCTTGTCTCTACATTGAACAAGTCCAATATGACACCACTATGTTTAAGACAAAAAGCACTGATGAAGAACAGAGATATAAACATTAAACTCGTGTTTCATTATCCTTTGATCCCCTTTAATTCCACTGTGCTGACAAAAATTAGCAGTTTGTTTAATGAAGGCATCATAAACTGAATGGTCCTGAGTGACTTTCTCCCATGACTTACAATCATTAGTAAAGTTTTCAAGTGAGAGCTCCAGAGCCTCCTAGTATCTAGAGTCCTTTAAGATTTTTGTAGTTGAGGAATTAAAGTGTGAGAGAATATGGACCTGGGGGAAAGGGCACAAATAGTTCAAGAAATGATTTGCCTTTGGATGATACATTAGCTCATTTTTCCATGGTATATACTGATCTAAGTTGAATGTGATGAGAGAGAAATCATATTCTTAAAGAAGAACAATAAAGTATAACAGATAGCAAAATTACATAAGATAATGTTTTTTTCTTTGGTCTTTTTTCAAATACCACAATTCTTTCTCTGGATACAGATGGCATTCTCCATCACAGATAGCCCGAAATTGTCACTGATCAATGAAATGATAGAATAAGCAAGTCCATCAAGTTTGGTCATCACCCCTATGTTGATGTTATGGTGTACAGTGTTTTTCTGGTTCTGCTCATCTCGCTCAGCATCAGTTCATGCAAATCCTTCCATGCTTCCCTGAATTCCCAACCCCCCTGCTTTCTAATAGAACGATAGTGTTCCATGACATACATATACCACAGTTTGTTAAGCCATTCCCCAATTGAGAGATATTTACTTAGCTTCCAATTCTTTGTCACCACAAACAGGGGCTGTGAATATTTTTGTACAAGTGATGTTTTTACCCATGAACTGATGCTGAACAAGATGAGCAGAACAAGAAAATCATTATACAACCTAATAGCAACATAGGGGTGATGATCTAATGGACTTGCTCATTCCATCAGTACAACAATCAGGCACAATTTTGGGCTATTTGTGATGGAAAATACCATCTGTATACAAAGAAATATTTGTATAGCTTAAACAAAGGCCAAAGATTATTACCTTCAATTTAGGGGGAATAAGTTATCTTATGTAATTTTGCTCTCTCTTATACTTTACTTTTCTTCTTTAAATATATGATTTCTCTCTCATCACATTCAACTTAGATCACTGTATACCATGGAAACAATGTAGACTAACAGACTGCCTTCTGTGGGGGGGTTGGGAGAGGGAAACAAGAATAGGGGAAAAATTGTAAAACTCAAAATAACTAAAATCTTTAAAGAATGTAATTGAAAACAAGAAAACTATTGGTCTTATAAATAAAACTAAGAATTGGTTTTATGAAAAAAGTCAATAAAATAGACAAATTTTTGGTTAATCTGATTTAAAAAAGAAAGAAGATAACCAAATTACCAGTATCAAAATGAAAAGGGTAAACTTACTGCCAATGAGATGAAAATTAAAGTAATAATTTGGAGAAACTCTGCAGTACTGTACATCAATAAATTGGATAACTTGAGTGAAATGGATGAATATTTACAAAAATACAAACTGCCCAGATTAGCAGAAGAGAAAATAAATTGCTTAAGTAACCCCATTTCAGGAAGAGAAAGCAAAGAAACTATCAATAAACTACCTAAGAAAAAGTTTCCAGGTCCAGATGGATTTACAAGTGAATTCTATCAAACATTTAATGCACAATTAATTCCTAAATTATATAAACTATTTTAAAAAATAGAAGTTCTGCCAAACTTCTTTTATGATACCAACATGGTGTTGATACCTAAACCAGGAAAAACTAAAACAGATGAATAAAATTATAGATCACTCTCCCAAATGAATATTGATGCAAAAATCTTAAATAGAATTTTAAGATCAAGACTACTGCAAATTATTACTAGAATAATACTCCATGATTAGGTATAATTTATACCAGGTAGGCAGTGATAGTTCAATATTAGGAAAAAATTCAACATAATCAAAAATATCAATAACAAAACCAACAGAAGTCATATGATTATCTCAATAGATACTGAAAAAGCATTTGATAAAATACAACATCCATTCCTATTAAAAACACTAGAAAGTTTAGGAATAAATGGAATTTCCCTTAAAATAATAAATAGTATCTATCTAAAACCATCATCAAATATTATATGTAATGGCAACACAGACTATTTCTAATAAAACCAGTTGTGAAACAAGAATGCCCATTATCAGCATTAATATTCAATATACTAGTAGAAATGCTAGCTGTAGCAATAAGAGAAGAAAAAGAAACTAAAGGAATCATAACTGGCAATGAGGAAGCAAAACTTCCACTTTGCAGATGATATGATGGTATACTTAGGGAACACAAGAAAATCATCCGAAAAACTTCTTGAAACAATTAGTGAAGTCAATAAAGTAGTGGAATAAAAAGTAAACCAATATAAATCATCAGCATATATATATATATATATATATATATATATGCATATACATATATGTATAGCATATTATATATATAATATAAAATATGCTGATGATATATACATCTATATATATGTGTGTGTATATATATATATATATATTTATATATATATATATATATATATATATATATATATATATATATATATATAAAACAAAGCCCAAAAGCAAGAGGGATAGAAAGGGAAATTCCATTTAAAGTAACTATAGATAACATTAAATACTTGGGAATATACCTCCCAAGAGAAATCCAGAAAATATAAAAACATAATTCTAAAGCACTTCTCACCCAAATAAAGTCAGATCTAAATAATTGGAAAAATGTCAATTGCTCATGGTTTGACAATTCTACTCAAATTAAATTATTCATTCAGTGTCATACCAGTCAAACTTCCAAACAACTACTATACCCAGTGAGAAAAAAAAAATTAGTAACAAAATTCATCTGGAGCAACAAAAGGTCAAGGATAGCAAGGGAACTGATGGTAAAAAAATGTAAAGGAAGGTAGCCTAGCCACATCTAAAACAATAATATAAAGCAGTGGTGAAACAAAGATGCCCTTTATCACCATTAATATTCAATATACTATTAGAAATGCTAGCTGTAGCAATAAGAGAAGAACAAAGTAACTAAAGGAATCAGAACTGGCCATGAGGAAGCAAAATTTCCACTCTGCAGATGATATGATGGTATACTTAGGGAACACAAGAAAATCATCAGAAAAACTTCTTGAAACAATTAACAAAATCAATAAAGTAGCAGGATATAAAGTAAACCCATATAAATCAGACTGCCTAGTACTGATTAAGAAAGAGTAATGGATCAGTACTTTAGGATAGGCTCAAAAGAAACACAGTAAATAACTTCAACAATCTACTGTTTGACAAACCCAAAGACATCAGTTTCTGGGATAAGAACTCACTATCTGATAAAAATTATTGGAAAAAACTAAAAATAATAAGGATAAAACTAGGCATAGACCCACATCTCATGACCTACACCAAAATAAGGTAAAAGTGGATATAGGATTTAGAAATAAAGGTTGCCACCATAGATAAATTAATAGACCAAGAAATATCAGATTTATGGAAAGGGGGCAAATTTATGACCAAAGAAAAAATAGAGTACATTATAAATGGCAAAATGAATGATTTTGATTATATTCTATTATAAAGTTTTAGCACTTGTAAAATTAATGCTGCCAAAATTAGAAAGAAAGTAGAAAGCTGGGAAACATCTTTGCAACTACAAGTTATGATAAAGGTCTCATTTCTAAAATATATAAAGAATAGCATTAATTTAGAAGGTTACAAATCATTTCCCTATTGATAAATAAAAATTCATTCCCTTTGACACATTAATTCCAATTCTAGTAAAGAAATCATCAAAAATAGGAAAAGTACCACAGATTCCAAAATATTAAGAAGTAGTTCTTTGTGTTGTGGAAAAGAATTGGAAATTGAGGGATGCTCATCAGTTGGAGAATGGCTAAACAAGTTATGGTACATGAGTACTCTAGACTATTATTGTTCTATAAGAAACCATAAATGGTCAGACTCTAGAGAGGCATGGAATGAGTTACAAGATGTGAAAACAATGTACCCATTAACAACATTGTGAGAAGATCAACCTTCCTGGAAGCAGCAACCCTCAGCAGTTTAGAGAGTTAGGTCAATCATATTGGATTGACTGGTGTTATCCCCATCCAGAGGAAGAAAAACATAAGGAATCAAAAATAAAAACAAAAACAAAAAACAACCTTTCAGAATCTAATGAACACTTTTAAAAAATTATCTCTCATCTATCTCTTTTCCTTAATCCTAATTCCTTATACTGAAAATGACTAATCTGTTAACTTGTTTATCAAAAATATTTGTATCTAATGATAACCTGACCTGGCATTCTATTGTTGAGGGGAGGGAGGGAGAAAGGGAGGATGGAAGGTAATTTTGTAATTTAAAAATATACATGTACATATGGATAAAAAATAATATAAATAAATCTAATATTACATCATTCTCAGGGCAATATAATTGTGAGCAGCATAAGGCAAATGCTGAAACTACAATAAATGCTGATGTGCTGTTCATGGAAAAAACATAACATTCCTAGATCTCATTTTCTCATTTTTAAAAGTGAATAATAATGTTTTTATAGGTTGCTATGCATGCTATGACTAAAATCTGTGGAATCATTGTTATGGGAGTCCAACTTTAATAAAATAAATTTTGGTGATTTAGCTAAGTCTTAGAGATATATCGACAAAAACCACATTAATCTCCCATACTCTGCATCCATCATTCTAATTGCTATACCACACCACTTCTGTTTGAATGTGCTAATTTCACTATTGTTTTCCATCTTCATGTACAGTGGAACTGAAGTGAAAAGGGTACTAAAGAAAGTAACTGTCCTATTTTTGTAGGTGCTCTATATAATATAATAAATGTATATTTTAGTATAATAAATTATATAAAATATATAATGTTATATCATAAATATACTTAATAATTTTCATCATTTAATATATTAACATTTGTGTATGACAATGTTAATATTCTTCAGTTTTAATATTCTTCAAACTTCTTATTCTCTTATTTATAGTCCTCTAAGCATCTGAACAAATTGGTCCTGCATAAATATTACTTTAAAATTATTCTCATTGAGATTTAGTTGCCACAAACCATTAAGTTCGATTTTGTATATCGTCTTCTCCTTCACAGTTTTATATTCAATGCATCTTGCCTTAAGAAAATCAAGGTATTTATAAATATCATTTTCTTCAAATTGACCTTGATACTATCATTCAACATATTTAATCTTTGCTCCCCTTGTCATGTATCAAAAATGACTAAAAATGATGAATAGATCTCATTTCCTCATTTTTAAAAGTGAATAATTATGTCTGTATAGGTTGCATTGCACACTATGACCAAAATCCGTGCAATCATTGATTTGGGAGTGCAAATTTTCTAAAACAAATTTTGGTGATTTAAGTCTTAAAGAAATAACAACAAAAGCAATATTAGACTTCCATATTCTATGTCCATCTTTCTAACTGCTATACCACACCTTTATTGTTTGCAAATCAAATCTTGGCAAACATGGATATTACATGAGATGTAGAAGCTACCTCTAAATCACTGTCACCAGCAGCAGCTACAGCAGTATAATTTTTTCTTGTTTTTTTGTTTCCTCTTCATCCTTATGTTACTCTCCTTAGTTTTCATTCACCTCTTGCTCTCCTATTTGTTCTTATTGTTTTTGTTGTTCTTGTTCTTATCTTTTTCTCTGTCTGTTCTTGTTCATTTTATTGTTCTTTTTTTCTGTGTTCTTGTTTTCCTCCCCCTTCTGTCCTTCATTTTTTTTCTTATCTTTTTTCCCCTTTATAATGGCTTCCTATTATATCATGATTATACCTATCATATGCCTTTCCATTGTTCTCTATGTGCAATCATTTCTGATTTATTATAGACTCATATTCCTTGATTTGCTAGAATCATGGTATTATAAATAAAATCTTTACTTCATGGGGTAGTTGAGATCATTAAAAGATCTCTTGAATTCCCAAAATCAACCTAACTCTTTGCTCATCCTGTTCAACTCTCTACCCATCTAATTCCCCATCTGTACTGTCATTGACAAATAGAGCTTTATATTGAAAGTTATGAATAGCATTTTTTTATTGAAGTTGTACATATTTCAAAAGAGTTACATAGAAATGAAGACATGATAACATTTAGTGGATAAGTTATAATGAAATGTGAAGTCAGAGGTTCATATGTAATGAAGTTTTTTTTGTTTCTTTTTGCAAGACAATGGGGTAGCTAAGTATTAAGTGTCTGAGGTCAGATTTGAACTCAGATTCTCCTGATCATAGAGCCAGTATTCTATGCACTCTACCACCTGTTTTCACCATGTAATATAATTTAAAATTGATTTGAATCATATCAAGAAATAGACAATCTTCTCAAACTAATTTTTATAATTAAAATTTGTCATATTTTACCTATTTCCACAATGTATAGTGGTAAGACCATTATATCATATTATATAATAATAATAATATAATTTTATTATAACACTAATAATTATGCATTGACACAAAGTTCTCATAATATACTCTTTTCAAGCAACATCCAAATGCAAAATTACAATTAGATCATAATGATTTTATTTAAGATGATTGTAATAACAACAATGTGTCAACTATCTTACTACTTTTACTTTGCTTTCTCAAATTAAATTAAAAGGAATGGGAAAGATGTAATTTCATTTTTTTAATTCAAAAGAGATATTTTGCAAGGAATAAAATTCTGGACTTGACAGAGCTCAGTGCAAACCCTTTCTTAGACATCTCATACCTCTGTGATCCTGAGCCTGTCACAGTCATCATATTTCTCAATTAATCTGCTAAAATTTGTTTTCAATGTCATGGAAATTTTCACAAAATATACTGATAGAAGGAATTCATACAAGAGCTCCCCATCTTGACAAAACCCCAGGTTTTCCTTAGTGTAATCACAGATAACTTAAAAAAAAAGTTTAGTTCATAGAATTATAATAGATTGTGTTAGAGGGAAATTCAAAAAAGGTCAGCCAAGTTTTAAATGTTTCCATTTTTTTTCATTTAACAGAGATAGAATATACTCAAAGAGCAAATAATTATATTCCAATGTTTTTTATTATTACTCCTTAAATTCTCTATTTTCCTTCTAAAATAATTTATATGAGTTCTCACTGGGATATTTTAAAAAGAGTCAATCCTACAGATAATTTCAACCAATCATCCTTGGCTTATTACCTATAAATTCAAATATAGCATTATCATTTAAAGTTCTTGGAAAATGCCTTTATTGTTCAGATATTTTCAGTGAAGAATATGTTATATGGAGCAATGGTATGGGTAAGCTTTAATAATTAAAAAAAAAGATTATTTTGTGCCACACACTGTTCTAAGTGCTTTATAACAATTATCCAATTTGATCCTCATAACTGTGTGAAATAGCCATTTTCCTCATTTAACAGATAAGGAAACTGAGGCAAGCAGGCATGTCTGTTGCCACACAGCTAAGTAAGCATCTGAGACAAATTTGAACTCAGATTTTCTGGACTTTAGACCCAGAACTCTATCCACTGTGCTAACTGTCCCTTGAATTTAGTATTAATTTGATACTTTAAGCTAGTGATATTTTTCTTTGTTAACAAGTTCAGTGGCAAAAAAATTCTTACTGCCAAAAGCCTCACAGTTATTAGACTCTTGTGTATGAATAATGAATAATTTTGAATAACGATTAAGAGTTGTCTTTTAACTTCTTGAGAAAAATACAATAAACTTTAACATGTGAAAGAAAATGCAATCTACTTCCAGAGAAAGAACTATGGGATTTGAATGAAATCAAAGTATACTATTTTCACTTTTTAGAATTGTTTTGGCTCTTTCCTTCTTTGGCTTTTCTCTTTTATTTTTATTCTTCTTTCACAGAATGACTAATATGTGTAAAATTATTATACATGCCTAACCTTTATCAGATTAGGGAAGGGAATCATAGGAGGGAGGAAACCTTACAAAAATGAACATTGAAAGCAATCTTTAAATATTGAAAACTTTAATACATTAATTAATTTTAAAAGAGAGAAAAAACCCAGTGTTTTGTAAACTTTAAACAAATAACTTTAAGGTTTTTCTCAGTTTAAAAATAAAAAAGTAAATGTATGAAAAAGCTACTAATTTTCATTTTCATTAGACTCTAATGATTAAGTTAAGTTCAAACTTGAAGACAAAAATCTAATTGAATTACAGGTTGTTGTTTTTGCTTGCTAGTGCATAGCAATAAGAATATATAGATAAAACAAATAATTTGTTGACAGGTTTCAATAAGTTAAGGTGCTTCTGCTATGTATTTTTTTAAACTATGAATACACTCACCACATTGAGCTGAGGAAGAGACCTTGCCTCTAATCTGCAACTTATTGCTATCAAACTACTTACCCATTTGTGTTAACCTAGGCATATCACACATCTTCTCCAGGATTTTTAATAGCAAATTATTTTCTAAAGTTCATTATTCTTATTATGGCACTCAGGAACCTCTACATAATTGTATTTGCCTACCTCCCTAAAGTTACTTCATATTGCTTCCATTTTTGTATCTTGCCAGAGTGAAATGGGACTGCTGGCTCCTTAATTTATGTCTTTCCTTATCCTCCTTGTTATGTCTGGAACATTCTTTCCCTATTGAATATCTACTCAACATGAAATTACAGAATCTCAGAATTAGAGGAGACTTATGAGTGTGAAGTCCAATCTGAAAATGGGTGAAATGTTCTACAACATTTCTGAAGATTTCCAATAGTTTCTCAAGTTGAAAGCATGTATCAACTAAGAGAGTTCATTTCATTTCCGAATGTATTAAGATTATCATATGTTCTTTTATATTTTATTTTTAATAATTACAAATATTTTTTGTTGTAAT